>NC_057803.1:663605599-663619262 GCF_018294505.1 Triticum aestivum
AAGTGACCGAGGCGGCGGCGGATGGTGGCGATGGAGGTGTGCTTGGCGCGGACGCAGGGGTGGCGGCGGGCTGCGGATGGAGCGCGGACGAGGAAGAGGATCGCCTGGAACCTGATACCAAGTTGTCAAGGACCTCGGTGCCCAAGACAGCAGGACCTCGACTACGTAGTTCGTAGTCTCGGTTGATAGGAGCGCTAGGGTTTTTGCCTAACTGCTCAATGGTGCAGGAGAAGAGATTAGGAGTAGAGGAGGAGGTAGGAGATAATGATTTATTGCCTGCGTCCAAGGGTGCAGATTACAGGATATATAAAGGCCTTATGGGCTTCTAACAAACTAGGAAACTAACTACTCCTGGACTCCTAACAAACTAGGAAACTAACTATTCCTGGACTCTAGGAACCAACATAGGATCAGGACTCCTTGTCCCGATCATGCCTCGCCAGCTGTGGCCGTCGGCTGCTGCCCCTGGGCGCGCGACCCGCGCCTGTACGCAGCGCCCCACATGACAGAAGGGATAATTATTACCAGTTGGCACGCCTCAATTGCATGCTGGACCGTTTGCCCAATGAATTGATTCTGAATCTCTAGAAAATCAGAAATACTTGTGCCTTAAAGAGCGAGCGTCTGAAAAAACAATTAAGAGGGAGGAGTTTTAGAATTAGGTAACTGGTCCAAATTGATTATATAGATGACTTGTTTGGGTTTGATTAGGTGCTGAGAAGAAAACAATTTATCTTACCGAGAAATCACACTCTAGTATGTGACGGTGATTCAGATATGGTAAAGCGTGGTTTGACTCCTGATCAACCTGGTTCTGCCGTCGTAAAATGATAGACCCTAGTTCATGATCGAGCATGGCATTGCCGACTAGCTGATCCATGATGTCCTTCCCGCTAACTTGTACGAACCGTGGCGCATTGTGTACTATCGAGTTATTGGAAACAAAATGTCTTAACCAGTAAATTTCTTATGGGGAGATACGATTTTCAGCACCCGGGTGCCCCTACACCCTCTATGAACAGTAAATTCAAGACAAATTCAAATAAAATCAAAAAAGATCTGAAACTTTGGGACATCGAACATCATGAAACTTTTGATGATCTTGCAAAGTTTTAGCTAAAAATAACATTCGAAGAGCACTCAAATAAAAAAAATTATTTTTCAAAGTTTATATACATTTTTTAGCAGTGGTTTTTTTTTGTGAGGGCTCCATGAAGGTTATTTGTTGCTCAAACTTTGCACGAACATCAAACCTTTGATAATCCTTGATCCCTGAAAGTTTCTGATTTTTTTTATTTTTTTTCAATTTTATATGAATTTACTGTTCATGAGGGTGTAGGGGCACCCAGGAGCTGTTAGACATTTCTCTTTCTTATGGTGATGCAGTGCGGCATGCGATTTAATTAAATGGTGGAGAATGATAATATATGCAAACCTGGCAAAGTGTTGTGCAGACAGCGATCGGAAGTGGGATTCAAGAAGTTCAACGGTAGTAGTTGATGTTGGAACGACTGGCCGGCCTGCGAACCATGGGTTGGTGGCATAACTCCTTGATGATACATACTTCGGTATGTTGACGCGGTTGACAACAAAAAATACTGTCGAAGGATCACCCTTCTGGCAGTCGGCGTACATATCCTTAACTGAAACTGATATGCACCATGCATAGTGCTGGACAGCAGAGCAAATTGATTCAGTTGTCCGAGCATCACTTACAGATTCCTTGCTAGGGCTTTTGGAGGCCTTGATTTGCTGAGGGCGGGAAGTGGAGCCGGATTGCCTCATCCATTTAGCCGGTCTATGTTTATTAGAAGAGCACTCTCCTGCACATCATTAATATAGAAAGTGAGAGAAAGTAAAATAATTAATAGTTTAGGGAAAGTAGATGATGGCCATGAAGATATGATCTGACAAAAAAATGTTACCTTCACAATCAGACAATTTCAAGCCTCACGCCATGGATTTTGCTGGAAACTGGGGTTCGGTACAATGGCTTGTAGAGTAGAACTGGGTAGATTAGCTGGGTCCTCTAGCTCCTGAGGTTCGGTAGATGTTGCGTTGTCATCTATCATTTTCAGGGGACAATCAGAGTAACCCCTCACAACACAGCATGTGCAATTGGATGCAAAGTGTTGCTATCAGCTTCATGTCGGTGTGTATGTTATGGCGTGCAGGGACGAAGCTAGAAAAAATGGGCACTGGTGTCAAGCTCTGGCAACTCTAGCCCAAACTATAGCAGTGCAGCACACATAATATTAGAGAGCGGTACGAAGAGCGAAAACATGCAATGATCCAACAATATTATTATTACATAAAAAAATGTCATACCAAGCAAGCGCTGAGCGAAGTTGTATAGCCACTTCTTGACATAGTTAGAAATTAATAAGCAAACGGATGGCTTCAAGAATTTTAGTTGTTTCTTCCTAAAAATAATTTACGAAAGAACATATTATATTTACAACAATGGTCAAAACAAGTAATACAGAAAATAAATATCATTAAGCAAAATATAAAGTGACACAGGGCTCACATTTTATAACTTTCCTTCTCGAGCTTTCCTCCTAGTTGTACATGAATCAAGGAAGAGAACAGTAGGAGCGTTTTTTTAACTAAAAAAAAGAACCACCTAGTTGTACATGAATCAAGGAAGAGAACAGCAAAAATTTCAAATTAGTTCGGTAGCGAAATTTAGTCTGAAGACTAGATCTAATACACATATGCGTCACGAGACATACCTGAGAAGAATCGATCTAGGCTTGGTGGATTGGCACAAGATTATGCCGCACAATCGGCCAACAGATCAGACCAAAATCCCGCTGATTCGGCGGCTCGTCTCTCTGCAATTCCACCAGACACCAGCATGGAATTATCACATGGATATGGGGGATTGGGGAATTAGGGATTGAGAGGAGACGCTGAGGCGAACAGTTGTAGACTCACGCATACATCAGCTTAATGGAAATTAGGAATTAGGGATGACTCCTTTTGGGCCGTGTGCAAGTATTACATAATGGGTATTCGGGCTCATGGGTATTTACGTGTGGAATTTGGTGGAACGACCACATATTTTTTAGTGACTTTGGGCTTCTATGGCTGGGCTGGAACTAGGCTGAGCCCTTTTGCTTCTATACGGTGGCTGGGCTGGGTTCAAAACGTGTTTTTTGGCTGGGGTCAAAGACAAATCTTTTTAACAAGATTAGTCTGAGGTTACGATCGGCACTGGTGTCATTTGACACCAGTCCTTGTACGTGAGCTCCGTCCCTGTGGCGTGCAGTGGTGACATGGCGGGTTGCTTGTGCATTCTCTTCACATAGAAAGGACCGCCGCGCTTGCCGCCTCATTGATGTTACCATCCGGAGTTCCGGACCGAGCACATCTCTGTTGCCAGACCGTATGCCGAACACCATGGCCACATCTGCAGCACTGAAAATGTAGTATTTTTTTGCTGTTGATGACTACTGCTCTGCGGCGAACATCTACCTTACTCATGCACCAGGAGCTCAGCCTGAGATTTAATTTCTGGATCATTGGGAGTTCAAGCATCCCACCAAAACCTATTTCTTTCACTAACCAGCATTTGTACTTTTTTTTGGAACGAAGACGCACGGAGCGTCCGGCTTTAAATTAATAAAGCCCCAAGGCAACATCCACAAAAGGTTCCATCCTTACATATCAGAACGACAAAAGTTCAGCAGGCTCAACGTCCAGGCAAAGATAAGAGTACAAACTAGATAGATAGGCAGTAACATAGCTCACGGCAAAGCATAACTAAACGCAAAAGGCTCAAGCGTGCTGTCCTTGCAGTCTTGATTTCGCCATGCACAGCTTGATCTGCTCCATGATCTCGGTCGTGCGTCCCTCGTCATTCTGCTTCCCCAATGGCGTCAAAGCCTGTAAGAAAATGTGACATTTGAAAAGAATCTCAGCTGGGTGAGCAGGGAACTTGTGATCTATGGTCATTTTGTTCCTCATGGTCCAGATCAACCAAAGCATCGCCCCTACGCTACGCCACACCACCCTCGCATTAGCACCCCTCTGTGTCGACAACAAGTTGAGTAGATCAACGCTAGTTTGCGGGTTCCAATTCTGTTTAAAGGTATCTCTAACCGCGCTCGACGCAAATCTAGCAAGACAGCACCCGAAGAAGACATTGTTAGCGTCCTCCCCGAGGCCACAAATGGCGCATGGCCCATTACGCTTGGCCACATTATCCGAGGTTGGAAGGCGATTACGGAACATTTTCCACACAAAGATCTTGATCTTGAGCGGAATGCCAGCCTTCCAAAGCCCCCTAGCCATGTCTAGCTCAGTCCCCTCCGTCAGCTTCTCGTATAAGGATTTCAACGAGAATTTCTGAGAAGCAGTTAGCCTCCATGCGACCGTGTCATTTTCCCGGCTGAGGATCCTCCCCTCAAGCTCAGCCACAAGTGCATTCCAAGATGCGGCCTCTCCTGCCTCCAACGCCCTGAAGAAGGAAATCGCCGGAGGGTGCACTCTAAGGGCGTCAGCGACCAAAATGTTAGTGTCTATGGCATTTGTACTCACTAAACCCGTTCATTAAAGTCACAACATGCCCGACAGAGCTTCTGGATGTTGTATTTGGGGGGGAGACCATCTGAGCGACTAGTTGTGCCAGCAGCCGTGTCGGATCTGGTGGGGTGATCTGCCTATCGCTAATATCGTCACGGCTAGTGTAGTCGGACATGGTTCCTGGGAATGAGATCAACAGATAGATGTGGGTGAGTAAGATTGGTGCATCGAGATCTAGCTACTCAGTTGGGGGTAGAAAAATGGTGGTCCGCATATGGATAGCTCAGCCGCTTGAAGAATCAGCAAGAATGGCCTAGTCCAGAAGAGCGGCGGCGGTGGGCTGGGGATGGCTTAGATCCATGAGGGCCACAGACGAAGGTGAGGGCTTGTGCGCCAAAAAATGGGCAGGGGATGAGTGGAAGGGGTGCCGGCGTCGGCCTACGCTTGGTGGCGGAGGACGAAGACTCCATTGTCGTGCCGAGGAGAGGGGAGAGGAAAGTGAGGCACTGGTGGATGAACCGAGGAAGACGATGGGTAGGTTGGGAGTTGGGGATCCGTCCATAAATATCTACTAGGAGATGACGGCGGCCGTTGGTCCACCTCCGTCCCAGCCCATCTATACTATAGCGGTGTAACGGAGCCACTTCCAGTCCGTACGTCTGATAGGTGGGCCAGACCTAGTACTATTTAATCAAAATACGACAGTGAATATAGGCATGTGCGGAAATCGCAAAGAAGAGGTGCCGTCCAGATAGTAGGAGCATCTGGACCCGGGAGCCGAATTGCTTTTCTGTCCCTTCTTCCACCGACCTCATTGTTTGCTATATTGCAGTTATATTCTTTTTATTTGTATACAATGTCATGACTAGATATGATTGCTTACACCCATGCCTATCATACTTTAATTGTATTTGTCCCTTGGTTATCTAATTAAGACCAAATACACTGATACAACATTCTCACCCACTCTTGTCAAAGCATGCTCTTAATATTGTGCATATTTTCTTCTACAAATTTGAAATGACTTGTTACACTTATATATGATTTGTTGCTTCCAAACTTTACTTTTGCACCAAAAAATTGTTCTGTTCCCTTCGTTATTTCATGCTAGCTGCGCGCACGCATAGCACATTGGTTCGATCCTCTCATTCGTCACCCAATTCTATGTACACATATATACATATATTCGTACGCGCCGGGACAAATGATCAATGGGTTAGAAATTTTTATCGTTGTGGAAGAACATGATGCCTCCTTTGTCTTTTGTTTTATTGAAGTTCACCATCACGTCGGGCTTATTGAGCCAGTCGAAACGGGTATATGGCTTTGTCCAACTCTAGATAAGAAACCATGAAGCAAACAATTAAAACATGAATCTTTTGCTTTGCCGATAAGCCATACAATGAAGCTATGGGAGAGAGTCATTGAGCACCTCTTAAGAAGAATGACAAGCGTGACCAAAAATCAGTTTGGTTTCACACCTGGGAGGTCGACCATGGAAGCCATTTTCTTGGTACGACAACTTATGGAGAGATATAGGGAGCAAAAGAAGGACTTGCATATGGTGTTCATTGACTTGGAGAAGGCCTATGATAAGATACCGCGGAATGTCATGTGGTGGGCCTTGGAGAAACACAAAGTCCCAGCAAAGTACATTACCCTCATCAAGGACATGTACGATAACGCTATGACAAGTGTTCGAACAAGTGCTGTCGACACTGATGACTTCCCGATTAAGATAGGACTGCATCAGGGGTCAGCTTTGAGCCCTTATCTTTTTGCATTGGTGATAGATGAGGTCACAATATACAAGGAGATATCCCATGGTGTATGCTCTTTGCGGATGATGTGGTGCTAGTTGACGATAGTCGGACGGGGGTAAATTGGAAGTTAGAGTTATGGAGACAAACCTTGGAATCGAAAGGGTTTAGGCTTAGTAGAACTAAAACCGAGTACATGATGTATGGTTTCAGTACTACTAGGTGTGAGGAGGAGGAGGTTAGCCTTGATAGCCTGGTGGTACCTCAGAAGGACACCTTTCGGTATTTGGGGTCAATGCTGCAGGAGGATGGGGGTATTGATGAAGATGTGAACCATCGAACCAAAGTCGGATGGATGAAGTGGCGCCAAGCTTCTGGCATTCTCTGTGACAAGAGAGTGCCACAAAAGCTAAAAGGCAAGTTCTACAGGACGGCGGTTCGACCCGCAATGTTGTATGGCGCTGAGTGTTGGCCGAGTAAAAGGCGACATGTTCAATAGTTAGGTGTGGCGGAGATGCGTATGTTGAGATGGATGTGTGGCCACACGAGGAAGGATTGAGTCCGGAATGATGATATACGAGATAGAGTTGGGGTAGCACCAATTGATGAGAAGCTTGTCCAACATCGTCTGAGATGGTTTGGGCATATTCAGCGCAGGCCTCCAGAAGCTCCAGTGCATAGCGGACGGCTAAAGAGTGCGGAGAATGACAAGAGAGGGCGGGGTAGACTGAATTTGACATGAGAGGAGTCCGTTAAGAGAGACCTGAAGGATTGGAGTATCACCAGAGAGCTAGCTATGGACAGGGGTGCGTGGAAGCTTGCTATCCATGTGCCAGAGCCATGAGTTGGTTGCGAGATCTTATGGGTTTCACCTCTAGCCTACCCCAACTTGTTTGGGACTAAAGGCTTTGATGATGTTGTTCTTGTTGTTGTTGTTGTTGTTGTTATTGTTGTTGTTGTTATTGTTGCTGAGATCATGGGTGAAGCCATCATATGCACAACCCGGATTGCAGCTAACTGATGTTCTTTATATTTTATTTTAAATCTGAATAGTTTAGCTTTTGTGGATGATTGTAGTGGCTTCTTTGCCTCTTGTTTTAGTAATTAATATGATAAATTTTGCATTGCTTGGGATGTCTAGGGCTCATTTTTTTATGTATATACATGCCTTTGCCTAGCTATATGTTCCATTTTTGTAAGAATATATATTCCAGTTTACAAGTATTGCAGAATTAATGATGAGCACATGACGTTTGTGGTTGGTTTTGTTCAGATCTAATGTAGTCAATATAGTCAGATCAACATTCATGTTCTCGAAGCTCAAAGTGAAGTATTTCAGTAGCGTGGATTTCTCCCAGAAGCCAGGTGGTCACGTTGCCTACAAGATGAGAATCTGTGCGGTGCTACACTTGGTAGTACTGGTCATCTGCCATTCTTGTTCACATGGCATAGTAGTGGTTGGTTTTTGTTGTGCTTGTGGGAAACTTATCAAGCTCCGGAATATAACTGGATACCTGTTATGTTGTTTTGTTGAGACTGTTGTTCAAGAGAGAATCAGACAAGAGAAATAATGGGTGTGGTACAAAACACTGTAAACCCAGCAATCTTTTATGGTTCCAGTGAAGTATAGTTTTCATTTTTTTTTCTTCTCTGTTTTAGACAGCTCATGACAATGATAGAGAAATCATGCTGATTTCTTTACCCAGATATGGGGCCTGGCTTAAAGCTAAGATTGCCTCTTAATACTACTTTTTTTTAGAACAAGGCTTCAAGATGAGCCTGACTTTGAATTAACAAAGCCATCAATCAGCTAGGAATTACTACATCATATTGATTCATAACAAAAAAAGAAAGAGAAAACAATGATAACGAAAACAACAGATACAAGATGATGCCAAAACATCATGCATACACCAAAACAACAAGTACACATGATATAAACAACTGAGAAGCTAGCTTGATGTTGATGGAGCCCATCGACGTGCTTCTAGCGCAATGACGCGAGCACACTTCAGTTGGAGAGATCACACAACAATGATGGACACGCCCTTATCTATCCCTAAAGGTGAACATCGTCACCATACTACCTACCTTCTCCAATTCTAAACGGGACCATTGCCCCTCGCTTTGGGTTGAACGATGTCGGACCATCGAAAGCTGGAGAAGCTCACTCTAGATCAAAGATCGATAATGAATTTGGAGCCCCATGAGAAATTCTCAGCCTGATAAACCCACTGTGTAAAGATCATCGACCAAAGCCACGACAGAGCTCATTCATCTACCGACTAAGAAACAAAGCTGCTATTGGGTGAGCTCGCTGAAGAAACATACATCAGAGGAGTTGAAACAACCAGTGCTGAGAGAATATCAGAGCCCGTAGTTATTGGCACCATGTCCAAGCACCCACACCTTGTTGCTAACGAGCCAGCGGAACCATATCCCCTTACCGTCCAAGGCGATGGCGCCGACCAACCAAGAAGCAAACACACACAGATCAGGCTTCTAACAACCACAAGGAGCCATGAAAGACTACTGATCTAGCGACATAGAGCACCTCGGCGCCACCGTCAATTGCGATTCCGTTGTATGCCAGACAATCACACCACAAAGCCAACACACACCCCAACTCACACACGACGTCACCTTCAAGGAAATGATGATGCATGCCACGCCGGGGCCACCTATTACGGATCAAACTAGGGTTTTCACCGAGTATGCGCGTGGGAGGGAACGGGGTCAAACCTCTACGGCTCTTCATAGAAGGGGGATGACACCCGCAGGTGTCGTCACCGTCATGACTAGATAGCTAGCCAAAGATTTCTCTTGGTTAGAGTCCGCACCTCCAGCATCCCTACCATCAGTGCATCCAGCGATCGATGGCCATCGAGGACCAGATCTGGCGAGGGGTTGGGCGTTGGGAGTGCAGAAGGCAACCTTCCTATTTGGCGCACCCAGGGATACTAGGGCACCTATCATGATCAATGACCGCTGCCACTCGCCGCCGACATGACCAAGGAATAGGAGCACCCGTGAGTGCTGCTCGCCATAGAGCCGACATCCCTGCACTACCCGAGGCCGTCGCCTCAGCATCTGTGGCCCTCGACACGAAGATGAAGTAGCCAGACCTCGTCGCTGCCATCCTTAGCGGTCGCTCGGTCTTCGCTGGCGGCCCCTCTGGGAGTGACGAGGAGGAAGGGCGGGGGAAGGGAGCTCGGTGGCTAGGGTTGTGTCGGCTCCCATGTCGCCCCGAGCGGAGTGATATGTTTAAATCCTCAAGTACTGCAATGTTTGGTGGCAAAGCTGGAAGACATCATAGAAAGGCATGATTGTCGCTTCCATCATCACATTGAACTCTCACTTGTGATCCATAGCCAGTTGCGATGGAACTTCCATTAGTTTATGCAGTAAATTAACTGTGATTTGTGTCCCCATATTCAGTAAATTAAGCTGAGATTTATTTTTTGAGACACAGCACAAAAAGAAACTGAGATGCCGGGCCTGCAAAGAGGCCACGCAGATGGCCGGCCTGGACTAAGTGGGCAAGGCCCATTTCGACAGCTCACGAGGAAATCGCTGTCCCCAAAAGAAACTGACGGACAAATTGTGTCTCCACTCCAGCGGCAAAGCATCCAAATTCCAAACACAGCCGACTCGATCTCAGTCTCATCCCCTTGCCAACGCGTCGCCGTCGAGGGTTCCCGGCGGCGGCTCCTCCGATCTCTTACCACCGGATCTTCCGCGCCTCACCGGCCGTTGACTCCCTACTCCTCACCACCCTCCCTCGCCCACCTCGCTCGCCGGCCAAGAAATGGCGACGCAGCTGATGGATATCCCCGAGCACCTCCTCCAGGCCGAGATCTTCCTCCGCCTGCCCGCACCGGAAGACCTCGCCCGCGCCTCCGCCACCTGCGCTACCTTCCGCCGCCTCGTCGCCGACAGATCCTTCCTCCGCCGCTTCTGCCGCCTCCACGCCCCGCCATTCCTCGGCTTCCTCGCCCACGGCCGGTTCCACGAAGCCCTCTTGCCCCATCCCTCCGCGCCCGCCGCCTACAGGCTCACCCTAAAGCTGACTTCACCTTCTCTTTCGTCCCATCACCCCATCGTCGCCGGACCGGCCGGTTGTTGGTCCGTTCAGGACATCCGGCGGCACGGCCGCCTCCGCCTCCGCCAGGCCCCGCGGTTCCTCGCCTCCCCCCACCGCCGCCGGGCCGGCCGTTGGGCCGTTGAGGACATCCGTGACGGCCGCGTCCTCCTCCGCCACTCCCCCAATGATGATCGTCGTCTAAAATTCGCAGAGCTCGCGGTGTGTGACCCGTTGCACCGGCGATACATCCTGCTTCCCGCAGTGCCTCAAGAGCTTGCCGCTCTGGTGGCGGACCCGGACGTGGTGTACAATCCCTGGTGCCATCCTTTCCTCCTTCCCCTCGACGACGAGGAGGAGGAGGAGGAGGAGGAGGAGGGGGACGCGGCGATGGCATTCGGAGTGATCTGGATGGTACATTGCCTAAGTAGGGTGGCCGCCTTCGTCTTCTCTTCGAGCAGTGGACGATGGCAAACTGCGGGTGAGTTCACCATGATCTCACTCGTGGACTATACCTTTTCTAGGCGCCATTATGCTTATGGCTGTTTCTACTGGGAGCTCAACACCATCAACAAAGATTTGCTCATGCTTGACACCGGGAGTATGGAGTTCTCCATTGTTGACCTTCCACCCGGCACTACCAGAATAAACCCCTATGCCTACGGCCCAGGCCGTAGGCATAGCCCTGATTCCCGTCGGGATAGGCCTATGCCGACGGCCCCCGTAGGCATAGGGCCGTCGGCATAATATACGTCGGCGTATCTCGGGATGCCGTCGGCATAGAAAAGCCGTCGGCATAGATAATTTGCCGACGGTGTCCGTACATCTATGCCGACGGCCAGGGCCGTCGGCAACATTCCACGCTAACGGTGGCCGCCGTCAAGTGCCGCCCATAGAGGAGACGCCATGTGGCAGGGCTATGCCTACGGCCTAGCCGTCGGCATTGATTTGAAACTATGCCTACGGCTAGGCCGTAGGCATAACCCTGCCACGTGGCGGCGTCTGCTAGCTCCGTGGGCACGGCTACGCCTACGGCGTAGCCGTCGGCATAGATTTGAAACTATGCCTACGGCTAGGCCGTAGGCATAGCCATGCCACGTGGCGGCGTCTACTAGCTCCGTGGGCAGGCTATGCCTACAGCTTGGCCGTCGGCATATGTCTAAATCTATGCCTACGGCTATGCCGTAGGCATAGGTGCCAGGCTATGCCGACGGCGTAACGGTAGGCATAGTTTAGATATATGCCGACGGCCTAACTGTAGGCATAGGCTCCACGTGTCGTCCGCTGGTACCTCATGGTAACCCTATGCCTACGGCTAAGCCGTAGGCATAGTTTCCGTTTAATTTTTTTTCCTTTTTTCTGTTTGGTTTCAATTCAAATTCACAGCATATATATATGATGAAATAGACATACACAACATATATAAGTATCATCCTCACAACAAACACCATCACAACAATATAAGTATCATGACAAACATAACCATCATCACAAACATAAGCATCTAAAGAAGCACACAAGTCATCTAAAAGATCACAAGTCATCTAAAAGACCACAAGTCATCTAAAGACCACAAGTTTATGATCACCACCACGGTCACCCAAAGGCTTAAGCGCCAGGACATCCACCACCACCGCCAAGTCCGCCGAAGCCTAGGCATGTTGACGACCTTGCGTAGGAAACCCACGCCGTCAGCCTTCCCCTTGCCCATGTTCCACAAACCTGCATTGAAAAAAGAATAAACAATTAGTACATTAAAAATGAAGGAAAAGGCATAATAATAAGGAATAATAAACACATTAATAAAAAGCATAAAAAGGCATATTCCTAAACCATAGAAAAAAGACTTGAAACGTACATCTGCTAGAACCCATATGAATCATCACTGTTGTAACCTCTTTCTTGGTCGGTCTCATCATCACTATCAATCATATCATCTTCGTTGTCTGACGGAGGTGGAGGCTCTTCCTCGTCGTCAGTGTCTTCGTTTAGCTTTTCTAGCATAAGTATGTCATTTTCATTGACAATGGTCTCACCATCATTCCGTGCATCGTCATCGTTTGGATCCACATCATCATCACCCAATGGTCTAGCGTCATCGTTTCTAACCACATCATCATCATCAGGTTGCTCTTGATAGAACACTCCCTCGTATGTCATGGGGTTAATGTTGTAGTAATCGTCTTCATTCGGGTTCGGTAGCTTACCATGTGGCGACACCTTGAACACAACTTCCCAACCCTTTAGGTACTCTTTCTGGCATGGGTAAGGCAGATAATATACTTGTGTAGCTTGGGTAGCCGCAATGAAGAGATCGGCTCCGGCGTAGACGGTTGATGGTTTAACTTCGACCAAACCAATGGAAGGCGTATGTTTTACCCCCTCCCGCGGATCGAACCATCGACATTTGAACACAGACAGATTTAGGGTCTCGCGCCCCTGGTGGAATTTAATCTCGTATATATTTTGTACCCTTCCATAGTAGTCTACTGAATTTTGACCGGGGGTGTACACTCCGGTATTTATAGTTTTGGGATCAGGCCGGCTGTTCTGGTGCTCCTCTGTATGGAAGCGATACCCATTCACATCATACTTTTTACATGTCATGACGGCAGGGTCAAAACCCATGGAAACCCATCTCAATTCATCATCCATAGATATGTTCGGATCTTTTTCCTACAAGTATAATTGAAATTGTTGCGTGCATTAGTTAACTAATAAATGTTGAACTAGGTATTTAATAGTGGAGTGTGGAAAATTACTTTCTCCATGAACCAAGCAACAAAATTTTTACATCCAGGGTTTCCATGACGGAGAAGAGTAAGTGCCTCCGCCTCAGTAGGAGGATTCATTCCCGTCCATTCCTCTTGAACGAAATCACTAAAAAAAAGAAAAGCGGTGTTAGACCGGGACTAAGTAAACATAGAACATGATGATGTGGAAGACATAAAGGAATGGTGTAGTGGTATTACCTCATCCACACTTCCTCAACTTCCTTGATGTTGTGTAAGATATAGAACATGAGGTCCTCCCACTCTTGTCGTGGCATGTTATAACATTTCGAGGCCCCAGCCCTCCCACCTTGCGCGTTGAATAGATGGAGCCTGGATTGATACTTGGGCTCTTCTATATTGTATCGAGGCACCTTGTTATGCAGATGGGGAACATGGTCTGGATAGTATGATGTCCTGAGGTCTGCCACCTCCTCTAGGATAACTGCCTCAGCTATGGAAGCTTCAATCTTAGCTTTGTTTCCACATTTCTTTCGGAGATGCTTGTTCTGTCTCTCAGG
>NC_057803.1:663619587-663627331 GCF_018294505.1 Triticum aestivum
CAGAATGAGATGTGTCATCGGAGTAAAGAAGCCTGGCGGAAAGATCTTCTCTAGCTTGACTATCAACTCCGGTGCCTGCTTATGCAATTTTTCAATCACGTCTTTACTTACTTCTTTAGCACAGAGCGTGCGAAAGAAATGGCTTAGCTCGGCAAGCACTCGCCAGACATGCTCAGGGACATAGCCTCGAACCATCACCGGCATTATCCGCTCAATCCATACATGATAGTCATGACTCTTCAGGCCGGTCACTTTCCCCGTTGAAAGATTGACTCCCTTACTTATATTCGATGCATAACCATCGGTGAACTTCAAAATGTGTTTCAGCCAGATAAGTACTTCCTTTTTTTCTGGCGGTTTAAGGACAAAGTCAGCATCTGGCTTGAACCAATTTTTTCGACCGCCTGTTGGAGGCTTCATGTTCAGACGTGGTCTATCACAAATTCTCTGTTGATCGGCTCTAGCTTTAACGTTATCCTTCGTCTTATCAGGAATGTTGAGGATCGTATGGAAAAGGGACTCTGCCACATTCTTTTCGGTGTGCATCACATCGATATTGTAAGGAAGTTTGAGGTCCTTGAAATAGGGAAGCTGCGAGAAGGGGGTAATGTGAGTCCAATTGCGCGTCTCACCATATCCCTCGAAGCCTTTGGCTTTGGCTTTGCCTTTACCTTTGACTTTAGGCTGGAGAGCTTTTAGCTGAGCAAGAACATCTGCCCCCGAAAATGTTGGAATCTCGGTTACTTCATGAACAACCCGGCCTTTCGTGAAGTTCTCCTTGTCTTCCCTGTCTGGATGGTCTGGAGGGAGGAACTGTCGATGCAGGTCAAAGGCTACATACTTGCCACCCTTACTCAGCCAAATCATTCGCAGAGCCTGCATGCACACTGGGCAGGGCATCTTCCCACTTGTACACCATCCACAGAATAGAGCGTAGCCGGGAAAGTCATGCATGCAATAGTGCAACCAAACTTTCATCAAGAAATTTCTCTGCAGATCCCGGTCGTATGTCAACCTCGGAAAGTACCAAGAATGATGCAAAGCATCCACCAACGGCTGCATAAACACACCCAGTTGCTTCCCCGGATAATCAGGCCCCGGAATGATGAGCGACAAGAACATGGTCTTGCGTTGCATTAGGGCACCGGGAGGAAGATTGAGCGGAATTACAAATACGGGCCAGCAGCTGTATGGATTGGACGACATACCATATGGATTCAACCCATCACCTGATATGGCTATTCTGACATTCCCAGCCTCGGCTGCTTCCTCGGGGTATTCTTCATCGAACGACTTCCATGCTTCCCCTTCCGATGCATGTACGATTTTTTTGGATTGTACCTTATACCTTCCTTGTGCCACTTCATCATTTTGGCAGACTCCTCCATGATGAAAAGGCGCTGCAGTCTTTTTATAAAATCAAGATACCGAAGAACCTTAACGGGGATGGCTAGCTGCCTTGTCTCACCATCCTCACCAACCACCTCAATGTACCAAGACGAACCGCACTGCCTACAGTACTTCTCATCCGCATACTCGTGCCTAAACAAAAGGCAATTCTTCGGGCAAACATCTATTTTCTCATAATCCATAGAGAGTGCCTTTATGATTTTCTTTATATCGTACATGCTTTTCGGCAGTTCATGACCCTCAGGGAGGCTGTTAGCCCATACTCCCAAGAATGCTTCGAAGCATTTCTGGCTACAGCCGTACTCAGCCTTGACTGCAATCAATTGTGAGATGGCATCCAACTGGGATATTTTTGCACCCGCATAAAGAGGTTTCTTCGACGAGGCCAAGACCTCCAAGAAGGCCTTTGCGGTTGCCTCCGACTCGTCCGGTTCATTCTCTGAAGGTGTTGCATGTGCCGTTTCTGCAGCAATGACATCATCTAGCCCCGTCGGCCGCCGTTTTTTTTTCTCTTTTTCCTGTTTGATTTCAATGCCGACGGCCGCCGTTAGCCCCGTCGGCATAGTTCCTACACCGTCAAACGGTCGCCTCTGACCGGGTAGGCGGGCCTCATCTAAGCCGACGGCATCATCTATGCCGACGGCCCCCGTAGGCGTACCTCCAGAGGTCCCGACGGTACTAGTATGCCGACGGCCCCCGTCGGCGTAGATCAACATATGCCGACGGCATTTCTATGCCTACGGCCTACCCTAGGCCGCCGGGATATATCAATCTATGCCTATGGGGGCCGTCGGCATAGATGTGGCCGTCGGCAACTACGTTAATTCTGGTAGTGTGGAGAATGGAGCGAGGAAGTTGTAGCCATTGTGGAGGCGGGAGAAGGCAGACTGGGTATGTTTGCTATCCCCGAAATCGGAGGTGATCTGTGTTATTAAGTTGTGGCTACTCTCGGGTGTAGGTACACCCGAGTTTGCAAAACTTCAAAAAATGTGATAAAACAAGGTCCAAAAAATCCGAAATCCTTGAGACAACAAGCTTCATCAAGTGTTTGAACTTTTTGCAAAGTTTCAGCTAAAAACAACATCCAAGGAGCTCTCACAAAAAAAAAACAAAATCAATGCTCAAACAGTGCGCAAACTTAGAACATTGATTTTGTTTTTTTTTGCCGAGAGCTCCTCTGATGTTTTTTTTCGCTGAATTCTTGCAAAAAGCTTGAACATTTGATGAAGTTTCATTTCCCCAAACTGCAGATTTTTTTGACATTGTTTGATTGTGTTTTTCTTTTTTTTTCCAAACTCGGGTGTACCTACACCCAAGAGTAGAAAAGCTGGTCTCATATTACATCCATTCGTAAGCTTGTCACTATGTGATGCCTAAACAGTAGCTAAACTTATCTACTTGTTGTTGCACTTTTGTTTATTTACTCTCCAAAATCAACAGATGCCTAAACTGATGACTAGTCTGTTGCATGTTCTAGCATACACTTTGCTCCTTCTCTGAATAATAGGACAGGCAGCATGCATATGTCCACGTACAGTCAGTAGCTCAGCTAGTTTCGCTCAAGACCAGGTCATGGGATGGCTCGTGCGATCAGCAGCTACCTGCAACTGCATAAACAACAGCTAAATATGACCTAAACGCAGCAAAATACAGTCTGCCAGGCAAGGTGACTGGCCGGTCCATTCGGTCCTCTCGGGCTTGACCGAGCTGACCCCCAAACGGTCCGGTCCCAGAAAAGCAGCTCGTTGGACAGCTCGGTCCGGTCCGGACCGGACCGCCGGCGGCCAGTCCAAGTGATGGCTCGGACAGGGACCGGACCGGCCCGGACCGTGTCCACCCTGAGTTAGGACGTAGGTGATGCGGGAGGCAAAGAAGATGGTGAACTTATCAGCAACATAGAGTCATATGCTGAGGAGATTAACGATGTTAGCATGTCCTTGGCTATCAAACCTGCAGTAGTTGTTGGCAAAATTTCGATTTTCTTTCTTGCTGATTCGCTCTCTTCTCCACTCACTCCTAGTCCAGAAGACCAAAGGCTTGGATGCCCATCTCCACGTCGACCCTCTACGTGATGCTCATGACCCAACTCACCGGCGAGCTGCTGCTGAGCCTGGCCAGCAGCTCCCTGAACGGCGCGGCACTTTTGTTGGTGGCGGACACACAAATCGCTGCAATGGCATGCGTGGCATCGTCTCAAACGGCGGCAGGCCGTCCGGGACGGCCTCAAAGCGGAAGCTAGCGGCGCCGTCCAGTAAGCCAAGGCCGCGGGACCAGAGCAGACGGCGGCGGTTGTACTCAGAGTTGACGAAGGTGATGCAGAAGCCCTTGGTATGCAGCTCCTTGGCGAGGTGCCGCATCAGTGTGACATGGCCCTGTGCCGGATGCGGGATGAGCACAACGACCTCGGGCAGCCGTTGGTTCGGTTTGGATCTCATCACACCTTTCTCGATCTCCGTCCTGGGCACGCAATGGCAAACGGACGCAGACGACGGAGTGCTAGCAGTCGCTGATCCGGGGCGCTATTGTTGGGACCGGATAGCTCTCTCTCTCTCGCGCGCTCACTCGAACGAAGGTGGAAGGAGGAGACAAACTTTTTTTCTGACGCACAAACGCCTCGGCCGCACGACGGCGCCTCGGCGGCACGAACTGCCTTACTTTACTGGGCACATACCCGGGCTCGGCAACAGACCACATCCTATCCAGAGGAGCTCTCTCTCCTGCCGGCCGACCGGGCGCACACCACGGTCCCGGTGCAGACTACACTCATCTCTGATTCTCATAGGAGTCAATTATGCCACAGGTGTCTGAAGTTGACGAGAAAAGTCAGTTTGGTGCTAAAACTTGCGGCGTACATTGAACCGATGATGAAACTTGGCTTCGATGTGCATCTACGGTGCAAATCACGTTTATATACGCAAAGGGTGCTGACAAGGCATGCCAATGTGGCATGGGACCCAGTTTCAGTGGCAGGTAGTTAGAGACAGGGGCGTGTGGTTCGAATTTTTGTGAAAAACACCCTGGATTTTTATCATCACGGAAAAGCCACTTGTTTTTTTTCTTAGACAAATCCCTAAAATGTAGCTACGTTCTATGACAGTTGGGGCCCACCCTGCAGAAAACAGTACAAAGAGGAAACCAATACGCAAAAGTGACAGCGGGGACTCAAACCTGCGACCTCAACTTAACATGGGCTCCGTGCTAGCCACGCCTCCAAGTCTGGCTTCATGTCTCACTGGGATAGACAAACTTAATTACCAATATGTGAGCACGAAAATGGGGCTTAAATGGGCAGCAGCAGCCGCGGACCATTTTCCACATGATATTCTGTTAGTTCATAAATACCAATAAAATTCACATTTATTATTTTAAATTTTAGTTTTTTATTTAAATTATGTAAACATTATTATATACAATAATATGTCTGGTAAAGAGAATACACAAATATTTTCGATGAACACATTAATATAGCCTCAAAATAAATGAATATATTTTGAAATAATATTTTTATAATTTATAAATATTGTTTTAATTATATGTTTGTTTTAAATAATATGTGAATATTTTTGGGATAAAATGAACATTCTTTTAAATAAGAACAGTTTTTATAATTACACACATTTTTTTAAACCGGGCATAACCCCTTTCCATTACTGTGACATAACGGAAATACATCATTTCAGAGAAAGAGACTGGAGAGGGGAGAGCGGATTCGAGCATCGTCGGGAAATCCACTGTGAGCACTCGCCATCGAGATTATCCACTGCAGGACGAAAACCTGGCGACACCATATATCAGTTTAACTGGGCACAACAGCCCCTACATCCACCATAAACGAGATGGGTTGTGGTGAACATTTGTATGAATATTATTATTAATTTAGATACTTTTAAAGAATTCTAGGAAAGGAAGAAAAACTAACATCCGCAAATGGGCTGCGGTGACAGTTGCACACTTAAGCCTTATGTGCGTGTTCGTTTATATTCAGTCCATTAAGGATACAAATTGTATTTTGACCGGAAGTGATACTTGGTGTGGCGGACAGCCTGTACGGCCAGATGGGAACAGGTCGTGTGTTCGATCATGTGCGTAGCATTATTTTGCGTCCCAATTTCCTCCCTGACTGGTGGGGCCCAAGTGCCATAGTGACGTTTCATTCATTTTTTCAAAAAAAATTATCAAGTGTCATGTTGTGAGTAAAATAAAATTTCAGGGTGGGTTTCACCAAAAACCGAGGCACACGCCCTTGCATGTACCTTCCAGTCATTGACACTGGGTCCCACGCCATGTTGGCGCGCCTCGTCATCACTCTATGCATATACAAACACGATTAGCACAGTAGATGAATGCCCAAGCCAAGTTCTATCACCGATTCAATGTATGCCACAAGTTTTAGCACCAAACTGACTTTCCTCGCCAAGTTCAGACACCTGTGGTGTAATTGACTCTTCTCATAGCTAGGCTCGGCTCAGGGCCTTTTATACCCGGCTGGTCACACACACGCACACCACCACTACCCATCTCGCCCGGCTGCACGCGCCATCCGCATGCCACACCGGCCGCGGTCAAACGCATGCCACGGCCTGCTAGGATCGCCCCGGCTCCTTTGCAACCAACGCCAACAACCTGATCCTACGGGATCGACTACGAGGCACACTCAGGCGCACATGCAGGCCACGATCCACACCTCACGGACGTGCCCAGCTAGCTGGCTAGCCCATGCAAAACAACGCACGGACGGCCACACGACGTGCACGTACATATTCGTGGTTTATTTCTAACAGCTGTTCCTGGATTGCTGGCTTTGGTAGAGTTGGACGAGGGCTGAGATCTCACCGGAGAAGGAAACCAACACAGCAGCGCTCCATCGGTCTAAAAAAATACGGACTTCTAATCTCCCGATTTAGAGCGCTTCGGCTCAATTCCTTTGTCCGCGAGGCGTCAACTGATCTGGCAAACCCAAAACACACAAGGTCTTCTAGTCGGGCGGTTAACCGCTAAGGCCTATTTAGCTTGCAATTTAATCCCAACTTCCCAATCTCTCTCTTTTTAGATGATTCCATTTTAGTTTTTTAACTTTATTTTTGTACATGACATCCAAGAGTTTTTGTACACTCATTTAGCTCGTGCCATT
This sequence comes from Triticum aestivum, assembly GCF_018294505.1. Classification (NCBI taxonomy): domain Eukaryota; kingdom Viridiplantae; phylum Streptophyta; class Magnoliopsida; order Poales; family Poaceae; genus Triticum; species Triticum aestivum. The sequence goes on from NC_057803.1 coordinate 663,626,129, forward strand.
CTTTTCATTGACAAGTCCTACAAGATTGGGATGCACAATTAGCCTCATGGATTCTATTAGCTAGAGATTTCACGATGATGTTCCACTATGTATGCAAGTGATAACGGACATGAACAAGAACAGCAAGAACCATTTGAGCAAAACTAGCAATATACTCCCTCCGTCTCATAATATAACATCGTTTTTGACACTAGTGTAATGTCAAAAACACTCTTATATTATGGGACGGAGGGAGTATATGCGATTAAAAAGAGAAATGGTGTGAACCAAGCTGTGATTGAATAGTTAGTTGGACAGTGATATCCCTAACCCATCATGGTCCTTGTTCTGAAATGCGGGTTTTGAAAATGACAACAATATGAAACTGAAATGTCAACTTGTGAAACTAATTGGTTGGAAATGTGTAACTATTTATTTTGAATGAGTGAAACATGTTATGTTAAAAATATGAAATTAAAATAGATGTGATTTTTCTGAAACAAGCCAGTGAAAAGTGAAATATGGGTTCTGAAAATGAAAATAATATATAACTGAAATGTTAACGTATGAAAATGATTATTTAAAAATATGTAATAGTTTATTTCAAAAGAGAGAAATATGTTATTCGAAAAATGGGGAATTGAAATAGATATCATTTTTGCGAAATAAGCTTATGAAAAGTGAAATGCGGGTTCTGAAAATCAAAACAATATGATATCGAAGCGTCATCTTACGAAACTGATTATTTTTCAAATGTGTAACAATTTATTTGAGATGAGTGAAATATTTTTAACAAAAATGTGATATTGAAATAGATATGATTTCTGTGAAATATGGTTCATGAATTTAAAACCGATTTAAAATGTATCAAAAATCGGTCGGTCTTGTTTTAAAGGTCTCTGCGACAGGAGTTGAAATATATAAAAAGTTTTGGAATCAGAATTTTGGTTTATGAGAGATGGATGATTTAAGTTACTAAAGGTGAAATAAATGGATGAATTAGTTTGGAAGAGAGAAGAGAGAGAATGGCAGCACATGCATGTATGTTACCATCTAACTAAAAGCTGACTCTGGTGGGACATCGCGTACCGTATTGACATGTTTGATAGCTGTATCTTCTCAAAGCAAAATGACTAGCTTTTTAGATTGCACAGTGTTGCACTTATCTTTTGACAGGACGAGCTTGTAATGATCTGCTGCTAGGTGCCGCAACCTCTCAATTTT
>NC_057803.1:663627625-663634402 GCF_018294505.1 Triticum aestivum
TTATTTGATAAAATAAATGAGTTTATAAACTAAATGCAATAACGTCCATGCAAAGCATGCAATCAGTTTGAGTTAATGGATTTATGATGGATTCCAATCTTGCTAATATATTAGTGGTGCAATGATGCAGTTTCAGGGTATATGGCCTTTAGGTGTCACATGCAAAACGCCATATATCTAAAGCTTGTTTTGAGTGCTTTTGAAGAAACTATTGGTCACGAACACGACGACTCTTTCGCCTCATCATGGCTTAGGTTTCTATGCCGCAACCCACACAAGGTTAGATAAACTATCTTAGCGACAGGTGTGGTGTGCAGCGATCGAGTGGCTATCATGGTAGTATTCAGAAATGCTCGATTATTGCCATGATCACAAAGTGAGATTCGTGACAATGCAGCTCAGACTGTCAATTTCGTCCATGTTTCAGCAATGGAATATGCAGGGCACGTCGCAATGATACTGTTAAACATTTCACGTACATGAAGGAGTAGTTATGAAGGTCTAGTTTCTTACTTATCTCTTGGCGTAATCTTCTCCTATCTCATGTATCTCTCCCTGCAGGTAGTTTACACCCTCGATGTATGCCTCTGCGTGTCGGCCTCGCCATATCAATATATATCGCGCTGGCCATCCCTGTTGGAGAGTTGAGACGCTTTACGAATCCTTTCAGTTACGACGGTGTTGCTACGCTGAGACTTTTTGTGTTGGCTAGTTTGATATGCGATGCTGACTGCCCAATGTTTCGTGTTCTTATGCAGTTGCTACTTGGACACATTTCGGCTACATATTTGCTTGTGTTATGCATGACTAGTTTGGCGGACGAGCTGTGGAGAGCCTGCTCTGCTGTTTCGGCATGACCAAACAGGTGTGCGCTTCGGCTCGTCCGCTGCTGCTTCTACTTGCGCCTTGAGCGTCACAGCATTGCTCGTCTCACCATGGGACGTGCACGATGCAAAGGGTCCGCCCCAGGCGATTGCATATATTGCTTTGGGGAAGCGTCAGATTGGGCATGTGTATGTACGTTTTGCCCATAAGTATTTCCAGCTGATTTGTCGGTCCTATCGATTATTGTTGGTGTATGATGTGGCTCATGTTGATTCGTTGTACAACGATAGCCAATGAGGGTCGGCTTATCATGGTGCCCGATCCCGTAACATTCATTCGTTCTCTTAATCAAGATGCACAGTAGTAGTACAAAGTAACACTCTGAGATCGGAAGCAGCTGTTGTTAACTTGATTTACACTGTATTTTAATTTAACACCGTGGACATGTCAGACCGTGAAGAAGGAACATGAACCATCTGCCCGCTGCAAAATGATTTTTTATTAAAATAAACAAAACATGGAATTTTAGGTGAGAAGAGAAGTGATCAACCACGTGCTCTCTCCTTGTGTCCACAACAAAACAAGATAATCAATATAAGTCTCTATTTTCTAAACCACCTTCAAACTTCAGCAACATTTAATTTTAGGATATTTACACCTATGCCCCTAACTTGATCCCACTACTCAGATTTGCCCCTAATTTCGAATGGTGCTCAAATTTGCCCCTCTGCCGTTAGTTGCCCTTATAGAAATGCCCTTCTGCACTGTTACCGCCCAGTCAAAGGGCGTCAAAGGGCTTTGACCGTCTCGAAAAAAATTGCAAAAAAAAAATCTGAAATTTTGTGGGTTTGAGGATACTCAAGTGCGCTAGGTGCGTGCAAATTTTCATGCTGTTTGGACACTCTAGGGGCTCATGACAAAGGAAAAACAGTAAATATGTACGCCGTGAACAGTAAATTCAAAAAATAGCAAGAAAATTGAAAAAAATAATGAAATTTGTTGGCATCCAAGATGCTCGGCTGCGCAAGGTGTGTGCAAAATTTTGTTGTGTTTGGACATTGTAGGAGCTCGTGGAGAAAAAAACAAAATATGGCTCGGAAAAAACTTTGAAAAAATACACTTTTTTTGCTAACAAAATTTTGCACACACCTTGCACAACTATTTGGACATTGTAGGAGCTCCTCGCATGCCATTTGATAACAAAATTTTGCACACACGTTGCGCAACTGATCATCTTGAATGCCGAAAAAAATCATATTTTTTTGAGTTTTCTTGCTATTTAATTTGAATTAATATTCATAGGCGTACAAATTTATTGTTTTCTTTTGGCATGAGCTCCTGGTATGTCTAAACATCACGAAAATTTGCACGCACATTGCGCACCTAACTATCTTCGATCCCACAAAATTTTAGATTTTTTAGATTTTGTTTGCTATTTTTTTCGAGATGGTCATAGCCCTTTGACCGGACGGAAGAGGGGCAAATTTGAGCACCCTTCGAAATTAGGGGCAAATCTGAGTAGTGGGATCAAGTTAGGGGCACAAATGTAAATGGCCTTTAATTTTTGAATCATTATACACTATGCTCAACTAGACCATGGTATAACATGAGGCTTTGCGCAAACATGAGCTGGGGCTAATGCAAAAGAAGAAGCAATAAAGCAAGACAAATAGAAGTTCATCACCATGTTTCGAACATTTATTTTGACTGGAACCAAAAATGTTTCCCTAGTTGTGAGATTGTGAGCAATCGGGAATACAGCGATCACTTACTACTTGAGTGGGAACTGCTACATCAGCAACACCCTGCATGATGTGACACTTCCGCTTAGACCTCCTCCACAGCTCTGTTCTAGCTGATTCCCCTAGACATGACCACAGTGGCCTATAAATTGCACAAGCTGCACTGCATGTGGCCACGCCTTCAATGTTTGTGTGCAATCACTCAATAATGTTGTCTTTGCTTGTGATGTTCTACAAACATCACATATTCACTTTAGAGGCAATTGAAATTTTATACCTCCGAAATGATTTTCTGTTTTGACCTGAAATTTTGCATGCTCATGGAACTCCACAGTTTGTGATGTTCTAGAAACATGCGAAACTTCAGGTTCCAAATCATATTAATTTCATAGGTATGCAAATTTTATACCTCCAAAACGGTTTTAAGTCCGTCCCTTCAATTTTCTATCTTTATAGAACTCCACCGCTTCAACATTATTGTAATCTTCGTGATTTATTTGAAATACTTGAACATGTTTTGTAAGTTCTTTTCACCGGTTTCCACTAGAAGGTGGCCACAATAGATCGAGGAGGTGAAGGCTGTGAGCATATGGCTGTCAAACTTGTAGTAGTAGTTGTTGGCTCAAATAGATTCACCCTTCATGTCCTAGTGCACCTCTAGGAAGAGCTTGTGTCGTAAGCGCTCCATCGACAGTGCTCCGCATGCCCTGAGCCTTCCGCTTCCGCCTCGGAGACGCTGACCAATGTCGCCAATCAATTGAATGACAAGTGCCTCATGTAGCCATGTAAGTGATGTTTTACCAGTCACTTAATAATTTTATCGCTGCTTGTGATATCCTAGGAACATGCATGTATGCAAATCATATTCATTTAAGAGGTATGTAGCTTTTATACCTCCTAAATATTTTTGTGCTGAACCTAAAATTTTCCGTATCCATAGAACCCATTGCTTGCGAAGTTCTAACGTGACAGACACAAATAGAAATATCATCAACGATCAACTCTATGGTCTTATTAGTTAAATTGTCTGTCACTTAGGGAACATGCTGGTCTGTGGCTTGATTTCTTTTCATCTCGATTGTCATAATCCTGTAAAACTCTCTTTTTGAAACATTTCCAGGTAGGGAATCTTTAGCTTTCCGTTCACTGTTTCAACAAATAAAATTATTACTAGAACCTGAAATTATACGTGTTTTTAAAAATATGTGTCACCGAGATGTGCAAAGACTTGGTGTTGTTGTCATCTCCGTTGTCTTGCAAGGAGGTCAAGCAAACTCTAAAAGTAGCATAAGACGTCCAATTGAGTTTGTTCCTAAAACTAATGTGTGCCTAGTCTGTACGTAGCAAGTTTAGTGTGACACATGGCACTGTGTTATACCAAAAAAGGTTTTCGCCCCGCTTCGTATATAAAGCAATGCCTATCATCCAACCGAAAAATACAACAGGCCACATGCCACCACAACACATACCCAAGGCAAGATGGAAAGGCGATGAACATCAACTCTAACCCAAACGACTCCAAGCAAACAAAAAGTGGACAATAAGAATCACTATGGAGTCAACGGAGCCCTCAACCATGAACTAGCCATTGCCAAGGGAAAAAGTTGAATGCCAATGATTCAAGAGCTCCAAGGTGGTGCCTACATGAGCCGTAGCACCACCACCGCCCAATGTAAAGGATCAAGATTTTGGCCCTGAGCTACATGGAGGATTGGGAGCGGCCACGACAACACCTTCAAGAAGGGGATGACTATGCCCACATACGCCGCCAGGGGACGACTCTGCCCACATACGCCGCCACCTTCGGTCGGTCCAAAGCCAGACAAGGATTTCCCCCGGCACACATGCTTCACCTCTGATCAAGGTGCGACCAGACATGATAACACCTGCCGCACCACTGCCACGAATCGTCGAACCCCGCCACCCATGCAACGAAGCAAGCCAGACATTAGCAGTCAGCGCCCGAGCCGCGAGCTCCACCCAAAAGCATCGCCTCTTGCACCAACAGGATCGCCGACCTACATCCAGGTCCTCCAGAGGTCATCCAAAGGTGCGGCCTTTATCGAACGACAAACCCCTACGAATGATGAAGCCGCAAGCAACCGGGCTGCCCCGAACATCGCCGAATTTGGGAACTGGAAGCACCAAGCGGAAAAGGAGGAGGAAGAGGAGTGGAGTAGGTCCATGACCGCCACACCCTTAGTTCGCGACATATTACTAGACCACCCGTCCATCCTACCAACCACCCCCACGTCAACCCCCGAGATGCCACGCTATGCCCACCTACACAGATTAGCGTGAAGACAGCATGGCCACCCGCTTGTCGATGAACAGCGCCGGGTCTAACAGAACTGCCACCGGAGACGAACCTCTGAAGCAGCCCGTATCTAGACCCTCCTGCAACCTGCGCAGCCCACAACCCACATCACCCACGGCTCAACTACTACCAAACAGACGAAGCTGTCACCTCGGACAAGCTCAGCCACCACGTAGCCCACCATGCCCAAGGCAAACCCACACCCATCACCACGTCAGCCTGCCGCAGCGTCACCGCGTTCCATGCCCGCATGTAATCACTGCCCTTCAGGGCCTGCCCACGCCAGCTCCTCCAAGTTGGGAGACGATGAAGCCCCATCGGCACCAGCATAAGCAAAGCTTCGCTCGACGCGCCCTCCAAAGGTGGCGAGGGAGGAGGCAGGAGGTGGGGAGGGCCCAGGCGCCGCAATCTAGGTTTCCCTCCCCGCTGCTATGCGGGGGTGAAGGGGGAGGGGTGGGGAATGTTTCTCGACATTGACGCTTTTTGCTGTAATCATGTTGTCATGGCAGCTTGTTACTATCACTATATAAGTTAAACATACATATAAAGACATATTGAAATATACTTTGTCCAAAAGCAGAGGAAGTCATGTGTTGAATTTTGGGATTTCGTTTCAACACTCATCAATTTAATATTGAAATCAATTTAATCTTCATTTCTGGCCTCTGAGCCATACTGAATGTGTTATATCTATGTCTGTCATATTGGAGTGATTTCTAGCGTCTAAAAGTAAAATGATCAAGTGTTAAGGATCCTTTCAAGTTTTAAGGGGACGTGTAATCTTTTTAGAAAAAGACATGGACATTTCTATAGGAACTTTACAAGAGAAAAGTAGTGATCAATCACTTACTCTAACTGTATGACAGCTACTGAACAAGGGAATCGATAGCAATCACTAATATCCGTATACGAGCTTCATTATTTAATTGCATTTATTCAGTGAAACATTGTACAAGTACAGTCCTACCGTAGCAAACCAAACTATGCTATTAAAGGCAGCATAGTGCAAAGTAAGAGAGGCTTGAAAGAAGAAGAGATGAAGAGACAGGCGAGAGCTTGTCTTAACATTTCTAACCTTGATCCATATTGGGAACAAAAATGATCTCATGTCGTGAGCTTGAGAGGCATGGGGAACTCAGTGAGAACTTGGCAGCTATGAGGCCAGGGTCCGCGAGCTTCATGTGGTGGCCGTGGTGCATGTGGTCCCTGCTTCGTTGGCTCGGGCCTTCACGCTCCCCTGCTGCTATTGGCATTGGAAGCCCCAAAACGGCATAATCTTTGGAAACCATGAGTAGACGATTGTAAGCTTTGGAGATGAAGGCTGCACGCCGTGTGCTGCAACGATGTCCCGATTTGGCTTGGCTGCTTGGCTCCAGTCCAATTTTAGGCTTGTTCTCTACGTCTCATTACCCAGCCAAGCTGACAAGGATTCCACGTAAACATCATCCTGCTTGTTCTTGCTGCGCTTGCTCCATGTTCTCGGCCTGATGATCGCATAGTTGGGAAGGCATCATGTCAGATCTCTCATTTACTCCATGTTCCGCATTCACTGCACCATTTCTAAACTCTCACATGCAGCGCCCTTTAATAGGGCAATTGACATGGCCTGTCAGACGGCTCTTAAAATGTATGCTACAGTATATTACGATGATTCATACTTGTGTCATGTTCGTCGGACGGTATGAATGTGTAGTTCTATTCTTAACTACGATGATTTGTATCTGCGTATCAATTTACCACCAATGTAACATGTCAAGGCGATGGACCATATGGAGACATGCCTTGTGATTCGTGCATGTTTCTTCATAATTTCTATAGAGTTTCCCAATTGGTCGGACTTCTCCTTGGAGTAGGAATGTCCCTCCTCCAGCACCACTGCTCGTGCGACACTTC
>NC_057803.1:663634869-663663851 GCF_018294505.1 Triticum aestivum
GGGAGCTACAAAAACGCCATCGTGGCCATCAACCACGCCGCCAAGAAGGATATTCCAGGCCTCACACGCCATATACTTTTTAAAGGTTCAAAGCATAAAAACAAGTTTTTATAATATGTAATTTGGGAACCTATCGTAAAAATGTTTTATATTAGTTAATTTGGGAACCTATTGTAAAAAATATATACTCCCCTTGCAAAAACGTCTAATATTATGGGACGGAGGGGTAGTAGTTATTTGGGAACCATTTTATTTATGTAAGTTATGATTGAAAGGGACTGTTGAAATGTTGTGGTAACCACCTCGCATGTTTAATAAGTTTACTGAGTCTCCCCAAGACTTATCTATATCGAGGGACTAAACTACATGTACACAAATGATAAATAATACAGATTGAAACTAGCTCTTATTGAGCAATATATGGCCCCTAAGGGATCATAGACATGCTACAGGAAATTTTAATCCATTCTTATAGAATAATTTGACTTTTGAAATGGCTTCTTTGTGATGGTTTGCTAACAACATCCTTCTTAGGGTTGCTCATATTTATATACTAGATGATTCCCCGCGCGTTGCGGCGGGAACATCTGCATATAAATTGCTGTAAATTTTCCTAAAAAATAAAAATGGCTGTAAAAAAATTACTATGGATTATTGAATCTTTAAAGTTTGCAATTTAGTAATTCAAGGAAGATTTAATTATTTCACAAAAAAGAGACAAAAAGGAAGATTAATGAGGAGTTGTCAAACAAAAATATTGATGCCACTCAACTGGTATACACAACTCGAGCAATTTTAGCTTCAATTGAAATCCAACTCGACTAATATTCACAATGATAAATATTGCATTCATCAAAACGATACAGTCAATACTAAATTATCCCCTGAAGAGCCATTGTTATGTTCATCACGCCATTAATAATTGGACAGAAATTGCAAAATGCAATAACTGAGAAAAACCTAACGACCTACTATGGTGAAGTGGTGATTAGAACTGATAAAAGATCAACAGAGTTGTAGCCTCTAAAATATGAATAAACATGTTCAATGTTGATTTGTTGCCTCTGAAATCCGAATAAACATGTTCCAATTTGGTAACACAGGCCGCAGTAGGAACTCTGAAGAAGCAATAATGCAGTGCATGTAGCTACTCTGCACAGAGAAGGAAAAATGAGAGCAAGTAGGGGATATACAGTGAAATAAATAAATACAACATGAAGTTAGTCTTGTGTTTATGCGTGGACTTCTCAATGGTTGAAACATACTGTCCGGGAACAGCAACAACAATCATCATTCCTGAACGTCTGCAAGAATGAGCCTAGAATTAAACCAATCAGTCAGGAATTTACAATGCATCCCAAGCAAACAACTGGGCAATCAAAAAACATCATATGTTCGTGTGTATAACTAAGCAGAACTACCACATCGAAATAATAGCCAAGGAGAATGGCTTTACAACCATGTCCGTTGGTGCTAGCGATGTCTGATGGAGATAACTGAATAGAGTGGCGGAGGCAAGCAGAACTGTAAAGACCCTCTCCTCTTCCTCTCCCAGCGTACGATATGCTGTTCGTTTGCTGAGCTCCACACCAGAGCAAAGGGAGGAGGGACCAAAAGGGGACGGGTAGTGGCACGATCCTTGATGGCGCTGGAACGGTGTGGGGTGGGTGCCGACGGTAGCGCCGGATGGTCGAAGCCGATGCGGACGATCAGATATGGTTGGTCCGGGAAAGCCAATGAGGGGCACCGGGGAGGCACTATAGGTGCCGGTGAGGCGCTGCGGGCATGCGGCGGCGCCATCCAGGCGCAGCGTCGTGGCTGGGCGAAGTTGTAGCGAGGAGTAGTGAGGCGCAGCGGACGTGCAGCGGCGCCGTCCAGGGCCGGCTTCATGGCCAAGCGAAGCGGACGTGGGACGTGCTGTAGGAGTGCGGCGGCGCCTTCCAGGCATGGCGTCGTGACTGGGCGAAGATGAAACAGGGCACCAGGGAGGCGCCGTGGGCGTGCGTCAGCACCTTAGCACCGTTGAGGCGCGGCATCGATCTCCATCTCGTTGTGGTGATGAGGCTAAACACCTCCGAGCTCAGTTCTGGTGGAGACGACTCAATTATAAATAGGAGAAGAATGAGATGTGTAGATCAAGCACCGTGTTACGCATGCATCGGGCCCTTGGACTACTCATTTATACTATAGAAGATGGAAGAACAAACAACCAAGGGACGGCTGATCCTTCGCATAAATAAAAGTGTTAGTGGAAGAACAAACGATCGATGAATAAATAAAAGTTGTGTCACACTATTTGTTTTTTTTCTGAGATGGAATGTGTGTGGGGCATGTGGGGTGACGTGGATAGCTTGCATGTCTAGATAAATTAGATAGTGGGGGTGAACTTCTTAGGTATATAGAATACCATGACTATCCGCGGTTGAATTAAACAATCCCAACAATTGGCACGTGATGTTTGTCAAAGCCATGATGATGTCCGGACCCCACACAACATTGATCACTCATTGGCCTCCTATATATAACTAGCATATTCGCTATGTAGTATGATCACATTTATTTTCTAGGGGATAATAGCAAAGTATGGGAGGAGAACAACACGAAGAGTAAGGTAAAGGGCACAGGCGATCATACAACACGGTCTATCGGTAATGGGATGTATTGAAAATTTGAATCAGAGACATACAGAGAAACACAGTCGATAGACAAATGATTAACCTAGCACATACCAGACGCGTAGTAACCTAGAGACTGAATCTGTACTCTAGAGTTTGTACTTATGTTAGCAAACTAACAATATATCTCTGGCGATCTATTATTATCGCAAGGATTTGAGTGACAATAGCTTTTACAATCACTGGATACATGAATTATGGAATTGAGGAATGGAGATAGGAGAAGAACAGAGAGCAGCCACCACTGGGTTTGTGATCCACTGGATGAGCTCCCTTTCATGGGCAAGGTTAAGTAGTTGTTGGTGTGTTCCCTCTCCTCACACCTACTCAGGCCCAAGGACCTTTGGTTTGGGCATCTTCTGTTTGGTGGGTCGAGCAACCTGCGAAGCTGCCGTGTTGTAAGGATGTGGGGCATGCATGTTAGGGAGCCTGAAAACCTAACTATGATGATTGTATATGTGTATTATTGTCCAACAATTCAGCATATCAGGTCAATAGACCATTGGACACGCGTTGTGGTTTGCGCGATGTTTACTCTTCCGCCTCAGAGGCTGAACCAAATATGACCCTCCTTCGGAACCACTGCTCCTGACAAACCTTGTACATCTGTTCGATGAGCACCTCCTTCATCTGCGGCAGCATGTGGTATCCAAACGATGGCATGGCCACTAGCCACGCCAAGAAGAAGAAGAATATCCTGGCCCTCATGTGGCACAGACATTTCCAACTGCTCAATAGCCTATTGGTATCATACTTTTTAAGAGAAGAGTATGAAGTGTAACAATGCATAAAAACAGGTTTTTATAGAAGTTAATTTGGGAACCTACTGCACAAAAATATTTATACTAGTTAATCTAGAAGAATTTTACTTCCGTAAGTTATGATTGAAAGGGATTCTTGAATATTTTTTGGTAAACATGCCACATGTTTATTTTTACTGAATATCTCTTGATATAGATAAGTCTTGGAGATCAAGGTAACTCAACCAAATGTACAAAAAATAAAACTAATCCAAATTGAAACTAACTTTTATTGATCAATAGTATATATGCACATGTCTCCTAGGGGGTCGTAGACATGCTTCATCACACTTTAATTCGTCTTTGTAATAGTGTAAGTTTCGGAATGGCTTCTTTGCCATGGTTTGCTAGCAACATTTTGCTTAAGGTTGCTTATATTTATATATGCCATGAGTGATATAAATGTCGAGAACTACACCACCTACAGTTAAAATAAACGGTCACAACAGTTTGCATGTGATAGTTGATCAAGCAATGATGATGCTTGGGCCACACACAAAATTGATCACTTATTGACCACCCATATATAACTACCTTATTTCCCCATGTAGTAGGATCATCTTTAGTTGCTAGGGGAGCATAGCACAATACGGGAGGAGAGCAACAATGAATAGTGGGATAAGCACACGAACAGTCATATAGGACGATCTATCGGGAATGGGATGTATGCGAAATTTGAGTCGGTGAAAAACATAGAAATATTGTCAATAGAAAAACGATGAAGCTACCAACAACTAGAGGACTTGTAGCTCCTTTAATTTTGGGGCTTGCACATCACGATTCAGCCTTGTCGAGATTTGATCACTCTAGTGACATGCTAGTGGACCAGACGGTTTCTTGTTATCCTACGCCATAGTGAAATACGAGCAGAGATGGAGAAAATGAACGAGTTATTATATAGGGAAGAGATGTTATGGCTGCAGCGGTCGAGGATCCAATGGCTTAAGGAGGGGGATCGGAACACCAAGATGTTCCATCAGAAGGCGGTATGGAGAGCCCGGAAAAATAGAATAAAAGGTTTGACAGATGATCAAGGTGTGCTGCACACTGAACAGAGTACTATATATGTTACACCTTGTCAATAACCTTTTTACTACTAACCACCTTCTTGATCCTGGAGATGTAGTACAACTTGTTGAGCCTAAGGTCACTACAGCTATGAATGAGGACTTGTGAAAAGAGTTCTCCGACGATGAGATTTCTAATGCTATGTTCCAAATAGGACCCTTGAAGGCGCCGGGTCCGGATGGGTTCCCGGCGAGGTTTTTTCAGCGGCATTGGTCAGTGATGAAGGACGATATTATTGCTGCCGTAAAGGTATTTTTTGCCACCAATGCGATGCATGAAGGGGTAAATAGCACCACCATTGTGTTAATTCCAAAGGTTGACTCTCCAACTCGACTTACTGATTTCCGGCCAATTAGCCTTTGTAATGTGATTTATAAGGTTATTGCCAAGTGCTTGGTGAATAGGCTATGCCCCATTCTGGATGAGCTCGCGTCCCCAATATAGAGTGCCTTCGTGCCGGGGAGGCTCATTACGGACAATGCACTAATTGCTTTTGAATGCTTTCATGCAGTAAAACAGGAGAAGGACCCTGAGCATAGTTTTTGTGCGTATAAGTTGGACTTATCAAAGGCATATGATAGAGCGGATTGGGTATTTCTGAAGCGGATGATGCAACAGTTGGGTTTCTCTTGTCGATGGGTGAATTGGATAATGACGTGTGGCACCTCGGTGTGATATAATGTCAGATTAAATGGATCCCTCTCGGATTTGTTTCCACCGGCCTGTGGGTTAGGCAGGGAGACCCTCTTTCACCCTTTCTATTCATTTTTGTGGCTAATGGGTTGGATGCTATTCTTAGGCAGGAAATTGAAGGCCACATGATCACGCCTATGCGGGTATGTCCTAAAGCCCGGGGCATTTCGCACCTCTTGTTTGCAGACAACACGCTGCTTTTTTTTCGTGCCAATGCTACAGAAGCTGGTCATGCATGTGAGGGCTGCTCTAGAGAGATATGCTACAGAAACCGGGCAAGTTATAATCCCACATAAATGCTCCATTTTGTTTGGGCCCAGGTGTCCGGAGTTGAACAAACATGAGGTCATGCACACACTGGATGTGGTTAATGCAAGTTTTCAAGAGAACTATCTTGGCTTTCCTACTCCAAGTGGTCGGCTGTCTAGAGGGAAAATAAAAAATGTGCAACAGCAGCTCACCAAGAGAATTATCTAGTGGGGAGAGCTTATGTCACAGGCAGGAAGGGAGGTCCTCATTAAGGCTGTAGCTCAGTCTTTACTGACGTTTCTTATGAGCATATTCAAGTTCCCCAGGAGCACATGTGATGATCTTGCTCGCATGATCCGGAGTTACAGGTGGGGAGCTTACAGAGTTAAGAGGAAAATGCACTGGAAGGCTTGGGATCATATGTTGCGGCCCAAATCATCTGGTGGCATGTGATTCAACGATTTCAGATTGTTCAATCAAGTGTTGTTGGCTAGGCAAGCATGGATACTACTGGTGAACACAGATAGCTTGTGTGCCCGTGTTTTGAAAGCTCGCTATTATCCTAATGGAAAACTAGAGGACGCGTTGTTTACCACTAATGCTTCTCAAACCTGGCACTCCATTATGCATGGCTTGGAGTTATTGAAGAAGGGGCTGATCTGGGAGAACGGCGATAGAGAGGACGAGCTCGTTTGCTCTCGCTATGTGGACCAATGGAGTAGTTCGGCTGTGGTAGGCCTGTTCTGGCATTAATACACATCTACAGGAGCATACGTATGGCCCGAGGGAAGTCTACGCGGGGTAACGGCAGGGCAACGAAGTGTACTGTTAGTACTAACATCAGCACGCGGTACAGGATGGGCATAAAGGAAACAGAAAATATGACAACGCGCACCCACTACATGTTTCCCCGAGAAGAGTAAAAAGACTATCAATTGAGTGATTTGCGGCGCGCTCCAGAAAGCCGAGAGGTTATGGCGACCACGGAGGAGGGCGGCGATGGAGTCTAATTCCTAGCAGATCCGGTGGACAGGTATGATTCCTAGTGCAGAAGACGAACTAGTGATTCTGACTCTTTTGCGGCAGCCAACTTAGGTGTGTCCGAGTGTTCTTGCAGGTTCCACTTGGCGGATCTTGGACGCAGCGCCTTCACTCCCGATGTTGAGCCAGAGGCTAATCTCACACAGTCAGCGGCTGAATCCAGCACGGGAGATGTGGCCTGTGGGCGATGTGCCGCTAACCCTGCAATTGGCCATGAACAACGGCTGTTAAGCATTAAGCTTCTCTGCGACGGATTCGCAACAGTCAACTGGAAAGGATGACCCTCAAGCCCCCGGCTGGACTAAAAGGTAAAGAGATAGAATCATGTTGAAACTGAAGTGTTCATCTTGGTCATGCTTAACTAGCTATCTACTGCGCTAAAGTCTTGTCTGAACGATTTAGATCTCTGGAATTATGGATCAGTCTTTTGTGTTGTTCATTCATCTGCAGTCCCTTGTTCTGAAAAAATAAGCATCCCTGTGCAGATTGAGTTAATTCATTCTGAATGCTTAATTATTTCCCTTCGTGCTACTGACCGTAGGTATGCCCTGCTGAAACTGTGAAACCATATTTATTTTCCTTTTGCTGCACTGGCCAGTGATGGAACGGTGTAGTAGAAGGCTAATGCATCCCTGAGCCCTTCTCCTTCTCTCACTGATCTTGGTTCTTGTTTGAGTTACATTCAAACTTGAGCCACTCCACTTCGTGTCCAAGCTAAGTTTTTCTTCTTGTTGGTTTTTCTGAAACCTCTGTTGTTCTTTGGCTGATGATGTCTTACAGGTAAAATATCTCACACGCTTGTACTGCATCTTCATTTTGCCGTACCAGTACTGCATCTTCATTTGCTGCTTTGTATGCACGAGCCAACCGTAATCTTTTCATCATGGATTCGCCAGTGAACTGTGAGCTGTACTCACTCTAATGAAGTGACAAGTCGCACATGTTGTGTCTCTGAGGCCTTCTGTTTCGATACAACAAACACACGATCTAGTTCAGTTGAGTTTGGTCAGGTCTGTGGCCAAAGCTTCTTATCAGTCCAGTTTCTTTACTCACAATGAACACAACCCGCTGCTTCATTTCTGCTGTGATTTCTTTCCGTTTTGTTACTCGATGATGTATTTTCAATATTCTGAGCGTACTGGTGATACGATTGCGTATTCCAGTCACTCACCGTCACTGTTTTAAATAGCCCGCTATACGCTAAGAGACTTTGGTCCAAACAAATGAACAAACATTTTAAATAGCCCGCTATAGCTCCGCTATAGCACGCTATAGCATTTGGAAGAGGTCTGCCGCTAAGATGCTTAACGCGCTATTTAAAACTATGCTCACAGTATGGGCAGCTTTTATCTTCAGAACACTTGAAAATTGAACTAACGGGCTAATTTATTGGCCCATTTTCAATATGTAAACTTCAGTTGCACCAAGTGCAATTTGGACAATAGCCACTTTGCTGGTTAGTTCATCTGCTGTTTAAATGTTGATTAAGATTATTATTTTTTGCTTTTCTTTGGATGACAATAATTTCTTTCTTCTACTGCAATCAATTAGTATTAAATACACATTTTTTTCCCAGGTATTAGATGCGTCTCCTGAACCTGTTCTCGATTGCCATGCTTAGCGTTAGCTGTCAGCATCATTTCCAAAACCATGCATGGTGATCAGTTATATTCTGTATTGCAGGTTCTTGATTTCTTGGGTATAGAGAAAATACCATCAAAGCACATCCTCTAGAGGTGGAAGAAAGATGCAAGAGATATACTTCCACAGCAGTTGGCACACGCACAGAAAGACCATATTCCGGTTAACTCCATTACATTCAGACATTCAAATCTGTATACTCATGCTTTGGAGGTTGTAAAACTTGGTGATGCAAACCAAATTGCATATGATTGTGCAATGGAGCTTCTTAGATCAGCAATGTATAAACTGACCCCTTTAGCTTCTGAGCATGACGGTCTGGGTTTAAAACACAGAATTGAGTTCAACAAGCCAAAAGGTACAGAATTGAGTGTGTTCCTGAACCACAAAAAGCATGCGGGAGTGATGCTGGATGTAGCGCAGTTGGAAATTTCATTGGTTTAGCAGCTCCAGAACGCAAACGGAAGGCCGGTCGACCAACCAGCAGCAGAGACAAGCCTCCATATGATGATCTCGGTGCAAAGAGCAAAAAAAAGTAAGTTTCTGGCACATCTAGATGCTGCTGTAGGATGTGGTACAAGCAAACTAACATGTTTCTGCAGTATATGTCGCGAACCAGGGCACAAGAGCACAACATGTCCACAGAGGGTGAGCTCCCTCAAAAGAAAAGGAAAAAATCGCAAGAACACCTGCAACAATCCAAAGATTGTTTACATGTTCCTCAGAAAGCTACACACGAACGACCTGTGGAAATGTGATTAATCTGGTGTATCACTGAACTTCCACTGTTTTTCCCTTGTATGATTATTGCTCACTACCTAGTGGTGTGAAATAAATTATGTATTGTCAGCCTAGAAATTGTGACAATGCTTCCTCTTGTATATGTCTAAAACCTTTGACTTAGATTAATCTGGTGTATCACTGAACTTCCACTGTTTTTCCCTTGTATGATTCTTGCTTACTACCTAGTGGTGTGAAATAAATTATGTATTGTCAGCTTAGAAATTGTGACAATATTTCCTCTTGTATCTGTCCAAAACCTTTGACTTATGTGGCTATGTGTTGCTTAAAACTAACCTCCGTGCATTACTGGGTAATTAAGATCTCATGTTATTTGTGTGTGCCGCTGATGACATGTTCTACTATTGGTGATCAGATTGATTTTCGTCTCTTATTTCCTATTAAGTTTTCCTTTTTTTTTTATGATATCTTCCAGAATTGGCCATCAAAGTGTTATCTATGTGTGCTGCTACTTGCCAACAGACACCACCAAATTGATCGATGCAGGGTCGAGGGCGATGGTTGCCTGATGCTGTGCAACAGCCGCCACAGTGAGGGAAGATCCCGCAGCTTCGCTTGCCGCCGACGCCAAATGCAAGGCTTCCGGTGCACCGTTCTGCTGCCCCACCCCACCATCCGCCGCCTGCATCTGACAACCTTGATTTGGTGCTGCGATTTCCTGCTGACCTTCATTGATTTGCACTACCGATCCAAGCGTAGCCAGGTGTTCCGCGTAGGCTTCCTGCCACATGTAGAAATCACATCCACCTCTCCCCGGCTGCCATGGAATGAAGAATACGACTAAGATATCGAATCCACAAAAAAAAAAAGAGCAAACACTCGTTGACTCAAGATCCACTTTACATTGTGATTGCGACACTTGTAGTTGTAGAACCGCTCGCCGGCGAACTGACCACGCTTCGCGACGAACATCACCACTAACCTGCCGCAATCCAGGCACGGGACACCGAATCTGGACCTTGGTTGGCGTTCGCCATGAGCTCTAGCAAGGGTTCTTTCACTGGATTTTGATGATCGAATGAGCAGATGGGTTGCGGGGTAAGTTAGGATAATAAATGACCTCGCTGGACCGCACAGGCACTACTTCCACCATGTGACGGTCACAAGCTTCCAGCAACCACGCCGTGAGGACCAGACGGAGACCAAGTCGTATGCCGTACAGATACGCTACAAGACCTAAAGTACAGCGTACAGCCCACATCCCCAAGACAAAGTCGATGGTTGGCGATACCAGGAGCGTGCGCGCTCGTCCACGCCAACCAATTTTCGCTGATCTGGCGTATTGGTAATGGGCAATCAGTCCACATATGGAGAGACTCGTGGATCCCTCATCCCATTGGACGTCCTCCGATTACCAAACAAGGACCACTAGTAGAAAAACACCTAATAGTCCCGGTTCGTAAGGGCCTTTAGTCCCGGTTCTTGAACCGGAACTAATGGGTCGTTACTAATACCTCCACCCATTAGTCCCGGTTCAAACACGAACCGGGACCAATGTGCCTCCACGTGGCCCTGTGCGTCGAGCCCAGTCAGGGGGCCTTTGGTCCCGGTTGGTGGCACCAATCGGGACCAAAAGTCATCCACGTGTCAGCATTCCAGTGGCTGGGGTTTTTGTTTTTTGTTTTTTGAAAGGAGGGGGGTTGGGGGTTTTGGGGGGTTAATTTATGTGTTTCATATATTGTGTTAGCTAGCTAATTAATAGAGTGAAGTGTCCTCTCTTATGTCCGTGCTTGGTCGACGCTACGTACTATATATACATAAGTGATCGAGAGAACCATTGAGTACAGAAGTTCGTCATGCATACCGAGAGAAGTGATCGATCGACCTCTCCTTCTCCAAGAGATTGGTCGAACAACAAGTTTTCGTATCATGTATCCGACGCTACTGGCTACATACATGTACAATATGTATAAGATATCTTAATTACAATCCCCTAGCATTTGAAATCAACTTCCACATGGTATTCTCCGGCTTTATTGATGACGTGGTCAAGAAAGAATCCCGCCAATTCCTCTTGAATTGCTTTCATGCGATCTAGTTCTAAGAGTTCATTACGCATCTGCCACGTCTAATTTGAAGAAGGGGGTTAATTAATACATATATATGAATGAAACTCAACAGAAAGAAGACACTAGTAAGGATATCACTTACTTCGAGGCATGGACCATCAAACGTACCAAAGACGACAAGGACAAGGACCCTCTCCACCCGGAGATGGACTGGATCAGCTCTAAAGCCCGGTCAGATGGAGAGAACTACACCAAAAAATTGAAGGAGACATACGGGCCTGACGCTGATCCTCACGTGCTACCGTTTGACCCTCTTGTGGCCATTGTCGCGGCAGGTGGTAGACCGAATGGCCGGATGGCGGTTCACCTCGATTCTGTCATAACCTCCTCCCTTCCGAGAGTCAACACGCTCCGTGCTATGAGTACTGGCTCTAGTCCTACCGTAGAGCGTCACGTACCACATTCCGTGAGCATTATTGAGGATATTCAGGTCAATGCTTCTTCATTGATCCTTCATGGTCCTTCTTCATTGATCCTTCTTCATTATTGAGGATATTTGCATTTCAACATGAATGACATTTGCATTGCCATATTGTAGACTCGACTGATTGACACCGAGAAAGAACGAGATGAAAACCGGGCCAAGCTGAAGGCACAAGATGATCTAGTGAAGTCTTTACAACATATGGTGGCCAATCTTTATTCCATGCAAGACCAACCAGTGCCAGAGATGCCACCGACGCCAGAGTGGAACATTGTGAGTTTTGTTCAAACTATTTCTATCACCATTTTCGGCATTACCATATGCATTCATCTCACTATTGGGTCAATCCATCATAGCTCAACCCATCACAAGAGTCGAACAATGTTCCGGTAGTTCCACCTCAAGTTTGTGGAGTTGGGGCAGCAAAGGGAATGATGCCTTCTAATGTTGATGTTATCACTCCGGTTGATGGAGTTGGGGCAGCAAACGGAATGATGCCTCCTAATGTCGATGTTATCACTCCGATCTCCAAAATCGCGTGAACTTCATGTTATGTTTGAAACTGTTCCTTGTATGTTGAGAACTCTTGCATCTTGAGACTTGTAAACTTGTGGTTTATTGCTTTGATGCACTATTGCTTTTATGTGGAATGTTTTTCAGAATCAATCATTGCTTCTTTTGTTCAATGATGCCTATATGTGACATGTTCTATGTGTGATGAACTATATGCTGCTGTTGTATATGTTTTGCTGCAGGAAAGAAACAGAAATAGGGAAAAAAGGCTCCGGGGCACACCATTGCCGAGGGCTGCTCTCGGCAATGACAGTGAAACTGGACCAAAACGCACCCTTTACCGAGAGGACTCTCGGTAAAGGATAATAACCTGTAGCCCTCCTGGCAACTTTACCGAGAGGCCTCTCGGTAAAGGATAATAACCTGTAGCCCTCCTGGCAACTTTACCGAGAGGACTCACAGTAACGGAAAAAGAATTGCCGACGGTGGCTCTCGGCAAAATATATTCACGGCTTTTAAGAGAAGTGACGTGGCCCTCCCCTATTGGCTGAGTTTGCTGGGAGTCACACTCGTCAAACATAGTGTTTGCCGACAGCGGCGCTCGGCAAAGTTGGCCCTCTTTGCCGAGAGTGGCGCCCGACAAAGATGGCCCTCGGCCTGTCGGCCTCGCCCCACGTGTCAGGAGCTGACACGTGTCAGCCACCTACTGGTTGTATTTGCCGAGCGCTGCGCTCGGCAAAGATGGCCCTCGGCCTGTTCGCCTGGTCCCACGTGTCAGGAGCTGACACGTGCCAGCCACCTATTGGCTGTCTTTGCCGAGCGTGGCTCTCGGCAAAGATGGCCCTCGGCCTGTTCGCCTGGTCCCACGTGTCAGGAACTGATAGCGTCAGCCATCTATTGGCTGACTTTGCTGAGCGTGGCGCTCGGCAAAGATGGCACTCGGACTGTTTGACTGGTCCCACGTGTCAGGAGCTGATGCGTGTCAGCCACCTATTGGCTGACTTTGCCGAGAGTGGCGCTCGGCAAAGATGGACCTCGGCCTGTTCGCTTGGTCCCACATGTCAGGTGCTGACACGTGTCAGCCACCTATTGGCTGTCTTTGCCGAGCGTGGCGCTCGGCAAAAATGGCCCTCGGCCTGCTCCCCCTGGCCCCACGTGTCAGGAACCGCCGTCACCGTTTGCTATCCATTAGCTACTTTATTTTGCCGAGTGATACTATTTGACTCTCGGCAAAGTCATTGTCGAGTGCCCGTGTTCTGGCTCTCGGCAAACTCCTGTTTGCCGAAGAGGTGTACGCCGGGTGGCTTTTGCCGAGGGTGACACTCGGCAAAGGCTTTGCTGGCGGTTTTCGGCCCTTTGCCGAGTGTCCGTGGCACTCGGCGTACCACAGGATTCCAGTAGTGTGAACTCCGAAGATTCTGGGAAGATGTGTACAAGGTCAAAAGAGACATCAATCAAGAACAGCTGGACCTCCGCACCGCATTCGCGGGTTTGAGAAACCATGCATGAAGTCCTCAGTAAGAACAGTGAGTTCTATTACGATGGCAACGATTAGTTATTATGTATGTTACTTTAATTAATTACGTGTGTACCGCGAGTTCTATTATGATGTTTGTCAGTTAAACTCTTGTGCTCCATATATATACATATATCCATCATTCGTCTATTCTAATTGCTCACTACGATATACCAATCGATCGTCCATTCTTCTTTCTCAATACGAATATCCATTGGTTGACATTAATCTCCTAATAAAGCAGGCTGAATAAATGTATTTTTTATTCATCAACACCTTCACTAACGGTCTTTCAGAACCGTAAGTAGAGGTATTGGTCAGTGCAGGATACAACCTCCACTAAGCCTTTTGCACGAACAGTTAGTGCTGGTAGAGCACCAGACACTATTCTAGAGAACCGTGACTGGCGTCCTGAGCGCCATGAAAGACCAACCAAAAAAATAAACCGTGACTGATAGCCCGTATTGTATTAGTGTTAGATTCCCCGTTTTCTCGTTTTAGCAAACAAGCATAGGGTCCAAAATAACGGCATTATAAAAGTAGAAGGTTTAAGCCAAGGGACTAGAAGCTGGATTGTCAGATCACGATTAAATATTTACTCCCTCCGTTCCTAAATATTTGTGTTTCTAGATATATCAACAAGTAACTACATACGAAGCAAAATGAGTGATTCTACACTCTAAAATATGTCTATATATATCAGTATGTGGTAGTCCATTTGAAATCTCTAAAAAGACAAATATTTAGGAACGGAGGGAGTAGGATTTTAATCAACACTTTTCTTTCATGGTATTCATTAATTTGGGAGACTGGGATATGATTTTACTCTTAAGATAAGAATATATTTGCACTATAGTTACAAGGCAGGAAGTGGGCAGTGAACGTACATGACAAAGGAGTGCGGGTTAACTCGAGGACAGAAAGTATCCTTGTTTTGTCTACTTACTGCTAAGACGAGTGTGCTGTAAACATATCCACGGCTCCACCCCATCCTTGGTATAATCTTCCCATTTTCATTTCCCCTGATTGTTCAGTCGTCCCACATAGATTCCTATGTGTGGTTGCTCTATAAATTAGGGCGTCCTAGACTGGGTTAAACCCTGGTGTAAACTAACTTCCAATGGCTTCTCCCGTGTTCTTGTGCATCCTCCTGATCATATTTGGCAGCTACCTTTGTATTTCTGCTGCAGGCGACGATAAGCAAAACTTCGTTGTGGTGTCAACCAGGTCATTTCAGACAGAAGATGTCTGCTCCACATCGACAGGTACATACAGCGGTACATGAATTGAGTATGGCATAATTTTTGATTTGGATATTAGGAACAGTATGACACTCGGAAGTTTCAGTGACGCCTCGGCCAAACCGCGCCGCTGCGCCCCTGGTGCACAGGCACGGACCCTGTGCGAAGTCGCAGTCCACCAACAGGCCTTCTTTCCCGGAGGCGCTTCACAGAAGCCGCGTCCGCGCAGACTACATCATGAGCAAAGCGCTGAGGGGCACCACGATGCAGGAGCAGGACGAGGGCAAGGTGAGCATCCCGGCGTACCTGGGCACCTCCGTCGACTCGCAGGAGTACGTGGTCACGTTGGGCCTGGGCACGCCGGCCGTGGAGCAGGTCGTCCTCCTCGACACTGGCAGCGACCTGTCGTGGGTGCAGTGCGCGCCATGCAACTCCAGCGACTGCTACCCTCAGAAGGATCCCTTGTTCGACCCGCGCAAGTCCTCCACCTACGCTCCCATCGCCTGCGGCTCTGACGTCTGCAAGATCCTCCAGTCCGACCACCACTTGAACAATGGCTGCACCATGAACGGCAATGGCACCCAGTCCCACTGTGGGTATCGAGTCGAGTATGGAGGAGGGTCAAAGACCAGTGGCGTGTACAGCAACGAGGCGCTCACGCTAGCGCCCGGCGTCGTCATCAAGGACTTCCATTTCGGCTGCGGATACAAGCAGGGCGGCCCCAACGACAAGTTCGACGGCCTGCTCGGACTCGGCGGCGCGCCCGAGTCACTCCCGGTTCAGACCTCCGGAGTCTACGGCGGCTCTTTCTCCTACTGCCTCCCGCCGGTGAGCAGCGGCACCGGGTTCCTCGCCCTTGGTGCGCCCAGCAACACCTCGGCCTTCTCATTCACGCCCATGACCCCTTTCATGGATTACGCCACGTTCTACGTGGTGCAGCTCACCAGTATCAGTGTCGGCGGGAAGCAGCTCCACATCCCACGGAAGGCATTGGAGGGGGGCATGATCGTAGATTGCGGCAATATCATCACACAGCTACCAACGACGGCCCACGCGAAACTGCAGTCCGCGCTCCGGGCGGCCATGGCAGCTTACCCACTCGTCCCAAGCGACCCGGGCGAGACATGCTACAACTTCACCGGATACAGCAATGTCACCGTGCCCAAGGTCGCTCTCACGTTCAGCGGCGGCGTCACGGTCGACCTCGATGTGCCCAACGGGGTTCTGTTGGACGGCTGTCTGGCCTTCGCCGAGTCCGGGCCAGATGGTTACGGCGGGAACATCGGCAATGTCCAAATGAGAACGTTGGAGATGTTGTACGACGTTAGGGGTGGTAGACTCGGATTTCGGGCAGGTGCCTGCAGTTGACTCCTCAAGCTATACCTCAATCGATCGGGAGCTAGCTTACCAAAAATAAGATCGGTTTGGTGGTAACTGCTCGACTACTCCACATTGGATGGCCCATCCGATCATCCCGTCGCTGTTATTTTTACCTTACTATCATATGCAAGTTACCGTAATGATGGTGCAATCCTATACTCTGTACTCGTCACAAAGTCTAATTCCAATGTTTCCCTTGAAAGTTTAACTTGAGACGGCATGTGTGTTAAAGAAACATAAAAATATATACGGTCTTGCCCACATCTTCAGCACCAAATCAGAGCATGTACTAAGTAACAACGCATG
The DNA here is from genome assembly GCF_018294505.1 of Triticum aestivum. Lineage (NCBI taxonomy): Eukaryota > Viridiplantae > Streptophyta > Magnoliopsida > Poales > Poaceae > Triticum > Triticum aestivum. The sequence continues at coordinate 663,651,287 of NC_057803.1, forward strand.
TGGAGGTATCTAAAAGAAAAACTGTGTCAACACCAAGCAGAGGAGAAGCATGATGGATGGAATTGATCTGGGCTTGCGTAGTCGGCTAACCTTAACTGCTTCGAATGAACTTGCATCCTTGCGATTACAGTTGCAGAATGTTAGTATGTCTTGGGCTTCCGACGTGAAGACCTTACATAATGGCGCCGCCTTCTCCACCAAGGGCGCCTACGAGCACTGGCTTCTCAGCTGGCCGACCCTACACTTGCTCATATTTGGGACTCTCGCGTCCCTAGCCGAGCGAGGGTGTTCGGCTGGATCTTCTGCCTCGACCGGCTCAACACTGGGGTAAACATTCACCGCAAGACCCTCATCGTCATGCGGCATTGATTGGTCCACAAATAACCTTTGAAAGTGACCACTCGGAGTTCACCATCAACTATTTCAAAAAGGGAAAACATTCACAGAATTTCTAAAAACTTCAATTCTTTAAAAAGTTAAATTGTTTTGAGAAAAATCATGAAATTTTTAAAAAATCAAAAATTTCTTAAAAAACCAGAAATTTTAAAAAAGTTCACAATTTTGAAAAATTTCAAGACTTGTAAAGTTCATAATTGGGAAAAGTTTGCAAAAATGAAAAGAAATCCACGAATTTGAAAAAAAGTAACAAATGATTTGAAAAAAATCGTAAGTTTGGATTTTTCTATAAATTTCAGAAACATTCACAAATTCAAGGAAAAGTTCACAGATTTGAAATGAAAATTTGACAAATACTAAAAAATCTTTCCAAATTTTCATAATTCATGAAATTGGGAAAAGTTCTCAAATTTGATAAAATAATAAAAAAGAGAAATAAAACGAAACAAAATATGACAACAAAATGATAAAAACCAATGAAAAAAGAAACCTGCATCTGACAGCACATCGAGATATCAGTTTACTAGAGGGGGTGTGCGCCAATTCAAAATACACTCTATCCGGCGCTTAACGCACCAAATAGGACTTGGGATTTCTCTTTACCATATTTTGAATAAGCAATGACAGTTATTGGCAGCAACTAACGAAGGAGCGCTTTTTCGAGAGCCTCCCCAAGGATCACTGGGACGGCCTCAGAGCGCGTCATTTGACGCGCTCTCAGCCGCCGTCACTTGTCGCGCTCTGGAAACTCCCTTCGGATTTTTTTTGTTTCTCCGCGCTCGTCTTTGGCTTTTTCGATGTTTTTTTTTTGAATCTATTTTTCAGTTTTTCACTAGTCTTTCTTAGCTTTTGGACCAAAAAAATTCTGCGCAAATAACGCATCTTTTGCTTCCGCGAGCGTACCTCTCTGAAAAAATAAAGTGTTTTCTCTCCTTTTTTTCATTCACAAGAGGCAATGTTTTGCTTCCACGGGTTGCATGGATTTTTTTTCCGCGAGAGGCACGGGTGCCTCACGGAAATGAGAAAAAACACGTTTTTTCCTTCCGCGAGAGGCACGATCATACCTCTCGTAAACAAAAAAATGCAGTTTCTTTTTTTCCCTTTCCGCTTCCTCGAGAGCAAGAATTTGCTTCCGCGATAGGTGCGGCCGTGTCACTCAGAAATGGAAAAATAAACGTGTTTGTTTCCCTTCCACGAAAGGCACGGCTTTGCTTCTGCTACAGGGATGAATTTCTTTCCGCGAGAGGCATGGATGTGCCCTCGGAAACAAAAAAATGTGTTTTCTTTTTTTTTTCTGTGCGAGGCACGGGTTTACTTCTCGTGGAGGCACGTATATTCTTCCGCAAGAGGCACAATCATGCCTCTTTAGGAAAGACAAAAAAACGTACTGCCGGTTCAGAGTTTTGTCTAATTTTTTTGTTCAAATTAGTTTGTCAAGACCTATCAACATGATATCTAGTTTTGAAGACCTCGACACGATTGCGACAAGTGGCGCACTGCATATGCGCCACTTCTCACAACCTTGGGAGGTAAGAGTGCCTTCGCAGAGAGTGCTCCTTAATTACTGATTTTGATAGTTATTAGTCCATGTAATGGGCTTTTTAAAACATGCTAGATGGGCTGATATCAGGCCACGATGTATGAAATGAGAAAAGGTGGACGCTATGGCATTGAGTTCATTGACCCAAACACCATTAATGAATACACATGGAAAATAGATGCACGTCATCAAAAGGCCGTAGAGGACAGCATGCTAGAGTTCTTGAAGCGCCTCAAATACAATGAAGATATACTACTTCCTTACAACTTCCAGTGAGTCACACTGTCTTGTACTACAAATTCTCTATTTTTGCCTACTAGCTAGCTACATGTTTTTGCTTACATATGCCCGCTTAATTAAGACATGCAAACGTGTGTGCATGCAGATTTCACTGGGTCTTGTGTATCATTAAAGTTGACGCCGGAACAGTTGAAATACTGGACTCACTAATCAAAGAATAAACTGACTATAACATCTTGTTTGGGATAGTCAACAGGTAATTTCAATCATTATTAACTATATATCTCGGCCTATTTAGTTCGTCATTTCATGATATGAACTATTTAATAACCCCTTTATTCATTTTCTTTGTCGGCGGGCAGGGCTTGGGCAAGGTTCATCAGCGTCACGGAAGGCGAATGGAAAGAAAAGCGTAACTGGGGAAGACCCAAGGTAAGTAATTAAGTAGTACTAGCTAGCTAGCTGCCTGCCATCTCTTTAATTATCATGCTTGACTAATTATTATCTGATCAAATTCCATTCTCGTAAAGGCCCTGAAGCAGGCGCAGGGGACTGATCTGTGTGCATTTTGCGTTTGCGAGAACATTCGCATGATGGCGTCCGAAAGGAGCAAATCTCAAAGACAGAAATGGGTACGCTTGTCAAAACACTATTCACAATTTTTACACCATTATCGATATCTAGTCACACAACTAATACACATACATATTGATCTCCTTCTTAACAGCTCAGAGAGGTGCGGGCGAAGCTCCTAGAAACGGAGCGCGTAGAAGCACTTCAAGAGGAAATAGCGGTACTTTTGCTCGACCAGGTCATAAATCCGAAGGGAGAATACTATTACCCGCTACCGCCCCCATGAAAACCACTTCCAATTGTCATCGTGCTCCGAAGGCACTAATTAGGCTAATGCCACTGGCTCCGAAGGCAACATGCATATGTAGGAGAAATTGTATATAGCTATACATGTGTGTATATGTGAATTAATTAATATGATGGTTTGTGAGACATTGATGATATATATATGCATGATTTGTTCTACTAGAAATTCTATATATATATATATATATATATGCATAACGTGTACAATGTGTAGTATCGTAAAATACCAGCAAACGTAAAAGAATTAAAATGGAAACACAAAATTAAATGAAAAAGAAATCATAAAACTAAAAAACCCCAAACCTTATAGTACCGGTTGGTCTTACCAACCGGTACTAAAGGGCTCCAGGCCCCTGGAGCTGACTCGTGCCACGTGGTTTCCCTTTAGCACCGGTTCGTGCTGAACCGGTACTAAAGGGGGGGCCTTTAGTGCCCACACTTTACTGCCGGTTATGGAACCGGCACTAAAGGGCCTTACGAACCGGTGTTATTGCCCGGTTCTGCACTAGTGAGGGGGCGTGGCAACGGGCGCGGTTGGGTTACCCACGTCCGTATTAATGGGAATCCCGGAATAAGGGGAACACGATCTCTGCTTCGACAAGACGTGCCAAGGAAACCGCCTCGCTAAACGCGCTGAGGTGGAATAATAAAAACAATTCGAGTAAAGGCTTGGTAGTGGTGTGACGTCATGTCACGAAATACGTCAGCAGATTGAACTTGTGTAAATATTATTCTCTCTACGGTGGTATGTGGAAATTATTTTGCAGAGCCGAACACTATCCTGGTGTTCACAATCTTCTATGAATTATTCGGAGGGACAACCCGCCTTGCAATGCCGAAGACAACATGCGTGCCGGACTCGTCGTCATTGAAGCCTGGTTCAGGGGCTACTGAGGGAGTCCTGGATTAGGGGGTGTCCGGATAGCCGGACTATCATCATCGGCCGGACTCCAAGACTATGAAGATACAGGATTGAAGACTTCGTCCCGTGTCCGGATGGGACTTTCCCTGGCGTGGAAGGCAAGCTTGGCGATACGGATATGTAGATCTCCTACCATTGTAACCGACTCTGTGTAACCCTAGCCCTCTCCGGTGTCTATATAAACCGAATGGCTTTAGTCCGTAGGACGAAGAACAATCATACCATAGGCTAGCTTCTAGGGTTTAGCCTCCTTGATTTCGTGGTAGATCTACTCTTGTAACACACATCATCAATATTAATCAAGCAGGGATATGATTTAAATCAACACTTTTCTTTCATGGTATTCATTAATTTTGTAGTTCGAGAGACTGGGATATGATTTTACTCTTTAGATAATAATATATTTGCACTCTAGTTACAAGGCAGGAAGTGGGCAGTGAACGTACATGACAAAGGAGTGCGGGTTAACTCGAGGACAGAAAGTATCCTTGTTTTGTCTACTTACTGCTAAGACGAGTGTGCTGTAAACATATCCACGGCTCCACCCCATCCTTGGTATAATCTTCCCATTTTCATTTACCCTGATTGTTCAGTCGTCCCACATAGATTCCTATGTGTGGTTGCCCTATAAATTAGGGCGTCCTAGACTGGGTTAAACCCTGGTGTAAACTAACGTCCAATGGCTTCTCCCGTCTTCTTGTGCATCCTCCTGGTCATAATTGGCAGCTACCTTTCCATTCCTGCTGCAGGCGACGGTAAGCAAAGCTTCCTTGTGGTGTCAACCAGATCATTTCAGACAGAAGATGTCTGCTCCACATTGACAGGTACGTACGGCGGTACATGAATTGAGCATGGCATAATTTTCGATCTGCATGTTGGGAACAGTATGACACTCGGATGCTTCAGTGTCGTCGAGGCCAAACCGCGACGCTGCACCGCTGGTGCACAGGCACGGACCCTGCGCGAAGTCGCAGTCCACCGACAAGCCATCTTTCGCGGAGGCGCTTCACAGAAGCCGCGTCCGCGCAGACTACATCATGAGCAGATCGCCGAGGGGCTCCACCATGCCGTACGAGGGCAAGGTGAGCATCCCGGCGTACCTGGGCACCTCCGTCCACTCGCAGGAGTACGTGGTCACGTTGGGCCTGGGCACGCCGGCCGTGGAGCAGGTCGTCCTCCTGGACACCGGCAGCGACCTGTCGTGGGTGCAGTGCGCGCCATGCAACTCCAGCGACTGCTACCCTCAGAAGGATCCCTTGTTCGACCCGCGCAAGTCCTCAACCTACGATCCCATCGCCTGCGGCTCTGACGTCTGCAAGATCCTCCAGTCCGACCACCACTTGAACATTGGTTGCAGCATGAACGGCAATGGCACCGAGTCCCAGTGTGGGTATCGAGTCGAGTACGGAGGAGGGTCAAAGACCAGTGGCGTGTACAGCAACGAAGCGCTCACGCTGGCGCCCGGCGTCGTCATCAAGGACTTCCATTTCGGCTGCGGATACAAGCAGGGTGGCCCGAATGACAAGTTCGACGGCCTTCTCGGACTCGGCCGCGCGCCCGAGTCGCTCCCGGTTCAGAGCTCCGCAATCTACGGTGGCTCTTTCTCCTACTGCCTTCCACCGGCGAGCAGCGGCACCGGGTTCCTCGTTCTTGGTGCGCCCAGCAACACCTCGGCCTTCTCATTCACGCCCATGACCCCCTTCACGGATTACGCCACGCCCTACGTGGTGCAGCTCACCGGTATCAGCGTAGGCGGGAAGCAACTCGGCATCCCACGGAAGGCGTTCGAGGGGGGCATGATGGTAGACTGCGGCAATATCATCACACAGCTACCAACGACGCCCCACGCGAAACTGCAGTCCGCGTTCCGGGCGGCCATGGCGGCTTACCCGCTAGTCCCAAGCGGCCCGGGCGAGACATGCTACAACTTCACCGGATACAGCAATGTCACCGTGCCCAAGGTCGCTCTCACGTTCAGCGGCGGCGTCACGGTCGACCTCGATGTGCCCAACGGGGTTCTGTTGGACGGTTGTCTGGCCTTTGCCGAGTCCGGGCCAGATGGTTACGGCGGGAACATCGGCAATGTCCAAATGAGAACGTTGGAGATGTTGTACGACGTTAGGGGTGGTAGACTCGGATTCCGGGCAGGTGCCTGCAGTTGACTCCTCAAGCTATACCTCAATCGATCGGGAGCTAGCTTACCAAAAATACGATCGGTTTGGTGTTAACTGCTCGACTACTCCACATTTTTACCTTAATGATGGTACAGTCCTATACTCTGTACTCGTCACAAAGTCAACATGATGAATTCCAATGTTACCCTTGAATGTTCAACTTGAGACGGCATGTGTGTTAAAGAAACAAAAAAAAGGGTCTTGCCCACATCTTCAGCACCAAATCACTTTTATTAGATTCGCTACCACAAGAGATGCGCTAGACTATACATTGTACTTCACTAGCTAAGAGCATCTCCAACAGCCGCCCAATGCGCGGCCCCCAAAAAAGGTTTACAGCGCGCAAGTAGTTTTTCTTAGGGTGCTAGAAGACGTTTGCTTCAACAAGCGCTGCAAAATATGTTGCGTGCGCGAGTTCAGTGGTTCCAATCAAGTGGTCCCATCTGCAGCAGCCTAGAGTTTGCAGCGCGCGTGACCGGGCGCACTAAATATGCTGCACGCGATGCCTTTTTAATGCGCGCGCTGCATTAGTTACAGCGCGCGCGTGCTTTTTGTGCGGCTGCTGGAGAATTCAAATCGAGTCCGCGCGCTAAAAGCAGTTTCTATACCGCGCATCGCTTATATAGCGCTTCTGTTGGAGATGCTCTAACGATCACTATTACGCACTACTATCGATCGTAGCCCCTCAATAGTGTTGGGTGAATACGTCGGTATCTGAAAGAAAAACTGTGTCAACACCAAATGGAGGAGAAGCATGATGGATGGGATCGATCTGGCTTGCGCAGCCGGCTAACCTTAACTGCTTCGAATGGACTTGCTTCCTTCAAATTACTGTTGCGGAATGTTAGTCTGTCTTGGGCTCCTGACGAGAGGACATTACTTAATGGCGCTGTCTTCTCCACCAAGGGCGCCTACGAGGCGCTGGCTTCTCAGCTGGCCGACCCTACTCATGCTCACATTTGGAACTCTCGTGTCCCTAGCCGAGCGTGGGTGTTCGGCTGGATCTTCTACCTCGACAGGCTCAACGCTGGGGTAAACCTTCACCTCAAAACCATCATCGTCATGCGGCAAAGTTCACGATTTTAGAAAAGTTCACGATTTTGAAAAATGTAAGACTTGCAAAGTTCATTATTGGGAAAATTTTGCGAAAATGAAAAGAAATCCACAAACTCAAATTAAAATAACAAATGATTTGTAAAAAGTCATAATTTTGGAATTTTTCACTAAATTTCAGAAATGTTAACAAATTTAACAAAAATTTAGCATATTTGAAATGAAAATTTGACAAATAATAAAAAATGTTTCCAAATTTTAATAATTCTTGAAATTAGGAAAAGTTTCAAATCTGATAAAAATTAAAAAACAGAAATAAAATGAAACGAAATATGACAACTAAATGATAAAAACCAATGAAAAAAGAAACCTTAATGGGCTGGCCCATCGAGATATCAGTTTACTGGACGGGGTGGGTGCCGATTAAAAATACACACTATCCGGTGCTTAACGCACCAAATAGGAGTTGGGATTTTCTTTACCATATTTTGAATAAGCAATGTTAGTTATTGGCAGCAACTAACGAAGGAGCGCTTCTTCTTGGCGCGCTCTTAGTCGTCGTCAGTTGTCACGCTCTGGGAGGTCCCCTCAGATTTTTATTTTATTTTTCCGCACTGGCTTTTGGCTTTTTAGATGGGTCTTTCGTTTTTATTTTTTGGGTTTTTCATTTTTCCCCCGGTCTTTCTTAGGTTTTGGACCCAAAAAAATTTTTTGCACGAAAAACGCATCTCTTGCTTCCTCGAGCGTGCCCCTTTTGAAAAAGAAAGTGTTTTTCTCTTTTTTTTCCTTCCGTGAGTGGCATGGATTTTCTTCTGCGAGAGGCATAGTTGTGCATCTCGGAAATGAAAAAAAACACATTTTTTTTCCTTCTGCGAGAGGCACGGTCATGCCTCTGAGAAACAAAAAAATGTGTTTTCTTTTTTTCTCTTCCGCTTTCTCGAGAAGCACAGATTTGCTTCCATGATAGGCACAACCGTGCCTCTCAAAAACGGAAAAATAAACGCATTTTGTTTCCCTTCCACGACAGGCACGGTTTTACTTCCGCGAGAGTCACGAATTTGTTTCCGTGATAGGCATGGTTGTGCCTCTCCAAAACGAAAAAAAATGTATTTTCATATTTTTCCTTCCGTGAGAGTCACCGGCTTACGTCTCGTTGAGGCACGGATTTCCTTCCCCGAAAGGCCCAGTTGTGCCTCTTTCAGAAAGGAAAAAAACATCTTGTCGGTTCGGTTTTTTGTTTGATTTTTCATTAAAATAAATTCGTCAAAACCTATCAACATGATATCTAGCTTTGATGAAAACGGTTTGAAATTTTTCAAGAGATAAAACGTTTTGAATAGACGGACCTACGAGAAAAAAAAAACTCACACGTTGTGACAAGTGGCGCACATGCAGAGCACCACTGTTGCAACCTGAGGAGGTAAGAGTGCTCTTTAATTAGTGATCTTGATAGTTATTATTCCATTTGATGGTCATTTTAAAACATGTTTATGCCCATGCCAGATGGGCTGCTATCAACCCAACAAAGATAATCAAATAGCAAGAGCTCAAGTAAGGTAAACAAAAGATTTTAAAAAATAAGGTACACAAAACGGGCCAGTAGGGCTGTGATTCTGAGGCATGGGTTGAGCAAAAAAATCTAATCGACTAAGCTCAAGTCAGACTCAACTAAATGAGCCAGCTCGAGCTAGCTAGGATCACAAATCATATCAACAACGTGTTAATTATTACCCGACCTCGGAGATAAGCTTCTTCTTCTAAATGAAACACCAAAAAGAAGTTGAATACATGTGGACAACTTCATCTGCCCTCGGCGAGAACGGACGCCGAAGACCCATAAGACACCGTAGAATTGCTAGTCGCCGATGGAGGGTACGACATAACGTACGAATCGAAGCCTTCATTCTCCATCAGCGCCAACATACTGTAGCTCATGTAAGTCGGCGACAAGTCAGGAACCGACTGCCCACGATCTAGGTATTGCATAACCTTGCGCATACTAGGCCTTGCATCAGGCAATGGGTGCGAGCACAACAAACCTAGTTGTAGCACGAGGGTAACCTCCTGTGTGTCAAACTTTTCTGTTAGTCGTGGATCCACTGCCTCGAGTAAGTGTCCACTGCGGTGGCGCTCAAGCACCCAATCAATCATCACCACAGGGTTGTTTCGCTCGCCGCGCTCGATGGGTCGTCGTCCACACGCAACCTCAAGGAGGAACACACCGAATGCGAACACATCGGTTAAGGGTGTTGCCTTCCCGGTGCGCACAAGCTCCGGTGCAAGGTATCCCATGGTGCCAACAACATGGGTTGTTTGAGCAACGGTTCCATGGTCGTATAACCTTGCGAGGCCGAAATCCCCGAGGCATCCATTCATCTGTTCATCCAAGAGCACATTGCTCGCCTTGATATCTCTGTGGATGACAACCTTCTCCCAATCCTCGTGGAGATACAGCACGCCTGACGCGACCCCTTTGATGATTGAGAACCTTTCAGGCCAAGATACGGCGGGCAGGCTTGGATCGTGCAAGTACTTGTCAAGGCTGCCATTTGACATGTAGTCATACACCAAGATAAGCTCGTCCTTGCGCCGGCAGTAGCCCAATAGCTGCACGAGATTCCGGTGCCGGAGACGGCCAATGCTCGCCACCTCGGCGACGAACTCGCGCAGTCCTTGCCTTGATTCATGCGACACCCTCTTCACCGCAATCTCCAAATTGGACTCGGATATCAGGCCTTTGTACACCCTCCCGAAGCCTCCGACGCCGAGCAAGTTTTTTTCCCTGAACCCATCCGTGGCACGATGCAGATCCTTGTATGCGTATCGGTGGGGGCCGAACTCGTCTTCCCAGCCTTCGCGCACCTCGGCGAACCGGCGCCGGCGCCACAGAAAGAAGAAGACCGCGGCCAGCGCCACCGCGACGAGCAACGCGCTGGCCAGCGGCAACACGATGTCCAGTACCTTGGACCGAGGCTTGGGTCCCAGGCGTGGCAGAGCAGGAAGCTTGGAGAAGTCAAGCGGCGGGGCAGGCCCGTCCAAGCTGAAGCTCCATCCGAGCAGGTAGTGATGCCCCGAGATGACTCCCGACGACGCCGAGAAGCCGACGTACATGGCGTCCGCCATGAGCGTGGAGAGGTCGATGGCCTCGGAGAGCAGAGGCTTGCTGGGCTTGGGCACCTGCACGGGGGCTATTGTCACGTCGAGCCGCTTGGACTGGCCGTCGTAGTCCACCCACACCTGCATGGGGTTGCGGCTGTTAAGCGTCAGGTTCCGGAAGGCGCCGCCGCGGTCGTCATCGTAGTAGCCAGCCCGCTGGGCCTGCCGCGACACGAGGCTGTTGACGTCGATGCCGACGTGGTTGCTGTTGATGTCGCGGAACTCGGGGCTGAGGATGGTGTCCAGCTCGACGGCCAAGATGGGGGCGCTGGCCGTGCCGTTCGTGGAGTTGAGGAGGCCCAGGTACTGGCCGGAGTTGGCGGTGGTGAAGTCGGTGGTCGGGGCGACGACGAAGGCGAGCCCGTGGTCGCTGAGACCGTCGTAGCCCGACACGATGGCGAAGACGAAGCACGTGGAGAAGGAGCGCGCCGCCGTGGCGTTGACCGAGCCGCCGAGGAAGCGGAGCGGGGCGGGGTGGAAGGCGTGGGCTTTTGTCTGCTGCGTGAAGTTGGTGAGCGCGAGCAGGCCGCCGGGCATGACGGCGGCGAGGCCGTCCAGGGTAAGGTTGGCGCCGGCGAAGCCTTGGTAGGCGAACTGGCCATCGTCCAGCTGCGACCAGGCCACCTCGCCGCCACGGCTCAGCAGCAGGAGTATGAGCAGCAGAAGGGCCGGCATGGTTTCTTGGACAAAAGAAAACTCAGTAGTATGACTGAATCATGGGCGGCTAACCAAAATTTGCCTCGTTTGTGATCATGCGCTAGACTTTAACGGTGTGCTGGTTGTGCACATACGGTGCATGCACGGTGGTTGTGCAGTCGGTGTATGAATGCCATCTAGCATGCTGAAAGTCCTTGACAAGACTACTCCGACGGCTATGGATGGATCTTGAATATGTCAGCATAAGACTAGTCCTCCTTGAGAAAAAACACACAACTTGTCCAGTGCAATTACTTCCTTGGATGATACGGCACCGTTGTAGGCCATAGACAATTCTGCGATCCATCTTTGTTATCATCACAGGTTGCTAATTTTTCAACTCCCGCTTCGACTTGTTTACTAGTAGTAATACTTGTGAGAAAAGCTGGGCGGACGGCGTGCCCTGCACTGCTGGGTGCGATCGTTTTCAGTGCCGGCCTAGGCATGGTAGGAAAACGATGCATGGCTAGCGGGTCAAAGAACCCACGTGTTGTCAGGGCCGGCATAGTTCCTTCACTACCAGAATTTACCCAATTGGCGACGGCCTCATCTATGCCGACGGCACCTGTCCGGCATAGATGGATGTATCCCAACGGCCCAGGTTAGGTCGTCGGCGTAGATAAGCAGTCGGAATATATCCATCTATGCCGACGGGGGCCGTCGGCATATGTTTGCCGTTAGCATCGCAAACTATATGCCTACGGCGGCCGCCAGCATAAGAGCGATCGTCGGCATATTGTGGGCCCGGCAACCCGGGCAGCGACAACCGTTTGACGGCGTGAAGCCTATGTCGACAGGCCTAACAGTGGCCGTCGGCATAACTTTGCCGGCGTCATCGATCCGCGTGCTCTGCCACGTCATCGATCCAAGCCACTCGCCAGTCCGTGGGGTGGCATCTCTATGACGACGGCCTTGCCGTCGGCATATGCCTTGCCCATGGCGCCTGGCATGTCATCGATCTGCACCATACGCCACATCATAGATCCATCGGCATAGATTTCTAATATTTTTTTAATATTTCATTTATTTTCTCTTTTATTTTATTTTTCTCAAAACTAATTTGATTAACTTAAATGTGCCTTATGTATAGAAAACATATCTCGATTATATATTGATTGCCCCCCCCCCCTCACGAGCGTCGCTGCCGCCGTGTCACAGAGAGGGGAGATGGGACAGGGTACCTGGGGGTAGCAATGCCACCAGGTGTTGCGGTGAGCCCCCCCCCTCACGAGCCTCGTTGTAGCCATGTCACGGAGGGGGAAACGGCCACGTCGGGCCGACACAGAGGAAATATTGGGGTGGGTTGCGCCGGGACCATGTTCGGGGCGGTAGCTATGGGCTGGGCTATGACAACCAGGTGAAAAGATCCACCGGTCAAACCCTGTACAACGAAAGTCAAAGGGCTAGATCTGACGGTCGTCTGTTTCAGGGTTAGATGAGACGGGGTACCTGGGGGGTAGTAGTGCCACCAGGTGTTGCGGTTGGCCCTCCTACGCTTGTGGAAGCGTG
>NC_057803.1:663664487-663665106 GCF_018294505.1 Triticum aestivum
TGGCGGTCGATTGTGTCTGGGTTAGATGGGACGAGGTACCTAGGGGAGGGGAGAAGCAATGCCTCCAGGTGTTGCGGTGGGCCCTCCTACGCTCCAGGGTGTACCCCCCTCACGAGTGTCGCTGCCGCCGTGTCACGGAGGGGGGAAACGACCACGTCGGGCCAACATAGAGGGAATCTTGGGGTGGGTTAGGCCGGGACCAGTTCGGGGTTGTAGCTATGGGATGGGCTATGACAAATAGGTGAAAAGGTGCACGTGTCAAACCCCATAAGGCGAAAGTCAAAGGGCTAGATCTAGCGGTCATCTGTGTCAGGGTTAGACTAGACGGGTACCTTGGGGGGTAGCAATACCGCCGGGTGTTGCGGCGGGCCCTCCTATGCTTGTGGAAGTGTGGTGGCAGGCGCAGGTACCCGGCATGCGGCTCCGGGGTGTGCCCCCTCTCACGGGCGTTGCTGCCGCCATGTCATGGAGGGGAGAAACGGCCACGTCGAGCCGACATGGAGGGAATCTTGGGGTGGGTTAGGCCGGGACCGTGTTCAGGGCTGTAGCTATGGACTGGGCTATGACAACCAGGTGAAAAGGTCCCCCGGTCAAACCCCGAATGGTGAAAGTCAATGGG
>NC_057803.1:663665783-663680901 GCF_018294505.1 Triticum aestivum
GGCTGTAGCTATGGAATGGGCTAGGACAACCAGGTAAAAAGGTCCACTGGTCAAACCCCGTACGGCGAAAGTCAAAGGGCTAGATCCGGCGGTCGTCTGTGTCAGGGGTAGATGGGACGTGCTAACTGGGGGGTAGCATTTCCGTCAGGTGTTGCTGTGGCCCTCCTATGCTTGAGGAAGCGTGGTGGGAAGCGCAGGTGTAAGTGCATCTAGTGCCCCTTATTGATTTTGGTGTATTGAAGACTTATAGGTTAAGGGACTAATGCGTTTGTGAGTGTACACATGTCTATAAGTCTATGAGGAGTTTGATATTTACAGGGAAAGTCGACCCCTAAAAATGAATATCTTCGACTAAAGACTTTGGTATTTCTGAAGACTTTCATGAAGACTTTGAAAGTGAACATATTGGTGTATCCGTGAAGACTTAATATTCTTGCGAGGAATATGAAGCTTGAAGACTTTCGTTTTCATAGTTTTGTTTTTCTCTTTTGTTGAGTCATAGGAAACACCGTACTGTTAAAGGGGGTCGAGGAAATACTAAGGAAAAATTTCCATGTGATGCTCAACTCAAAATCCTACACCTACCAAACCCTTCGAGTGAAGCCTTTGGAAATATCATACAGTTCAGTCACTTTCTACAGTAACAGAGACGAAGTTCTTCTGGTCGCTGAGGAATTTGTTCTGACTGAGGAGTTAGGAATTCGCCAGTGCGGATTGCCTACACAGTGAGGAACATGATAGCCCTGAGGAATTTGATAGTCAAATTTCCGACCGTTGCTGTGCTACGTGCCAGTTGTCCCAAAATATCTTATCCACCTAATGGTGATATCAGGCAAGGGCATTTATGTCTTATCATGTTGGGCTGCTCCCTAGGCTATAAATAGCCGCCCCCTACAACCACTAGCTGGTTGGCTGCTCCGAGAGAAACTGACACTTGTCATTTGGGAGCAACCCATCCTCCGAGGACTTTGAGCGAAAATCATCGAGTGAGGAAAATCCTAAACCCAAACACCTACAAACCCCAAAGTGATTGAGCATCACTGAAGAGATTGATCCTGCGTGGATCCGACGCCTCTTACCTTTGAAGACTGTGCTTCTTCCAGACGGTTAGGCGTCATGGTCTAGAGCATCCAAGAGGAATTGTGGATCGCCGAGTGACCGAGTCTGTGAAGGTTTGGAAGTCGCCTGAAGACTTACCACAAGTGATTGGGCGAGATCTGTGTGATCTTAATTCAAGGAGAATACGGTGAGGACTTGGTGCCCTGAGCTGCGTGCTCAGCGACTGGGTGTCCGGGACTGCGTGTCCTCGAGTTTAAATTCTCAGCCGCTCCAACCAGACGTACAACTGAGACATCAGTTGGAACTGGTCGAACAAATCATTGTCTTCACTAACCTTACTGGTTCTATTTCCTCAACTCTTTCATTTCCTCATTACTGTGTTGAGTGATTGTTCATATCTGTGTTTGAAGACCTTGACTGAAGACTTTCTCAATTTCCTCAGTTCTATTTCTTCAGTCTGTGTGTCTTCATCTTGATATCCTGTGTTTACGCTTTCTGTACTCTGTGCCTGTCTTTATTTCATCATGATGACTATGTCTGTATCCTGTTATACTTACTTCTGAGTACTTATTCCGCTGCTAGTAGTTCTTCGCTAAGGAATTTCCTCACCGGAAAATTCCTCAGTGAAGAATTCATAAAAATCGCCTATTCACCCCCTCTAGTCAATATAACGCACTTTCAATTGGTATCAGAGCAAGGTACTCCCTTGTTCTGTGTGATTTTAGTTTAACCACCTGGAGTTCTAGTTATGTCGACCGCAGGTATGATCAAGGTCTCAGCTGGGTGTCCTACCTTCGATGGCACGGACTACCCCTACTGGAAGAATAAGATGCGAATGCATCTTGAAGCAATTGATAATGATCTCTGGTACATTGTGGAAAATGGTGTTCCCTAAGTCACACCTTCTCTGAATGCTGCTGATGTGAAGAGATTCAAGCAACTCGATTCTCAAGCGAAGAATATCATATGTGTCCATCTGAGTAAAGGACAGTATGGTAGAGTGAGTGCTTTGGAAACTGCTAAGCTTATCTGGGATAGGCTCTCCAAAGTAAGCGAAGGAGTCTCAACTCAACGTGACTCTCATGTTGACGTTCTTCGCAATCTCTTCAACCGCTTCAAAAGACTTGACAATGAAAATGTTCAGCAAACCTTCGATCGCCTCACTGACATCTCAAATGAGCTTCAAGCGCTTGGCGCCACTGACATCACTGACCATGAGGTGGTGAAGAAATTGCTGAGATCGCTGGATTCCTCATTTGATACTCTGGCACAGATGATTCAAGAGCGAGCTGATTACAAGTCACTGGATCCCGCTGATATCCTCGAGAGGCTAAATACTCATGAGTTCCAGCTTGCTGAAAAGAGAGATCTCTATGGTTCAAGCTATGGCAAAACACGTGCCTTGAAGGCCAAGGCTGTGTCTGAATCTGAATGTGAAGACTCTGGTAGTAGCCTCAGTGATCCTGAAGAATTGAGCCAGGAGCTAGCACTGCTCGTGAAGAAGTTCCAGAAGTTCTCAAGACGTGGTCGCTTTGGAAAATCCTCAAGAAGCAGTGATTCCTCATCAAGTGACTATAAGAGAATACTTTGCCACAAATGCAAGAAACCTGGTCACTATATTCAGGATTATCCTCAATGGGAAAGGAATTAAAGAAGAAGAAATACAAGGACTACAGTTCTGATGACGCTAAGAAGAAGAAGAAATCTTCAAAATCTTCATCATCAAAATCCTCGAAGTCTTCATCTCACAAGAAGAGTAGCTCCAAGAAGGCTCGGGCATTCATTGGCAAGGAAATGGACTCTGAAGCTGAATCTGAGGAACATGAAGAAGAGGAGGCATCTGAGGAGTGAGAGTCTGGTGTGGCGAGTCTGGCTCTCGCTACTGCTTTCGTCAGCAAGTCTATCTTCAACTCTGAAGAAATTGACCACACCAACAAGGCTGACGAAGACAATGATGACTACGCTCCCACCTATTGCTTCATGGCAAAAGGTGCCAAGGTAACAAAATACCACTCCTCTGAATCTAGTGAGGATGAATCTGATGAAAATATTAAGCCCAGTTACTCTAAACTTGCTAAGATTGCTGTGAAACAACAAAAGGCTATTGAAAAACTTCAAAACATGCTAGAAAAAAGTGATTATATGTTGGGTGATGAAATGGACCGCACTAAAGACTTAACTGAAAATCTTCAGAGACTTCAGTCTAAGTTTGACAATCTTCAAAGTCATCATAACACTCTCTTATCTGATCACGAGAAGCTTTCTGATGAATTTCTTCAAAGAAAGCAAGATCTTGAGAAGCTAAGAGTGAGTGATGAAGATCTTCAGAAGGATCGCGATTCATTACTTGCTCAACAAATCAGCGCTACTCAAGAAGAATTTGTTCCTCCATGCTTAAAGTGCATTGAACGTGAATCTGCTAATTCTTCACCTGAATGTTCAAATGCTTCAACTGTTACAAATTCTTCACCTGCCTTTGCTATCACTAATTCCTCATCTGAGGACATTGCTAGTACTACTAATGATGTAGGGCTGAAGGAATTGTACACGACAGGCATGTACAAAAGCCTCAAAGGGCATCAGATTCTTTGTGATGTGCTCAAAAAGCAGATCCTCAATAGATACCCTAGGAAAGAGGGTATTGCCTTTGGGAGGAAACTCAATGCTGATGGAACATACTGGAAGCCTGAGCAGTACCCCAAAACCTCATGGGTTGCTGCAAAGGGACCTCCAGTTGATCCATCTAACTTATCTGGCTTTACATGTGAATCTTCTCATTCTTCTGATGAGTCATTTGACTCCAACTATAAACTGTTCAAAAATCAGAATGGTGAAGTATTTGCTAGATATGTTGGAACTAACTGCAGGAACGGTTCCCCTATGAAGAAAATCTGGGTTCCCAAAAGTTATGTTGAAAGTCTTCAGGTGAATGTCCTCATGACACCACCTGTGAAGAATAAGAACTCCAGATCAAATTCTTCATATGGACCTAATTCTTCACATGGATCAAATTCCTCAAATGGATCAAAGTCCTCATATGATCATCATCGTTCTAACCCCTCTATTTCGCAGGGTAGAGGTAAGGGCTATTAATATGCGCATTATTCTTCAAATCATTATGTTCATAAGTCCTCGAAGAATTTCTCTGCTTATTCATATGCTTACCCTAACCCCTCTTATGTGAAACGAAATGGATTGGCCTCTATGCCACCTTTCTCATATGGTGCTCGCAGAGTGATGAAATCTTTGCCACCCCTTCAGATGTGGGTGGTGAAGAAAAAGAACTAATCCTTTGTGTTGGGTCAGGTCTCCAGACGTGCTTTAAACGTCTGAAGAATTTGCTGGAGGCCTGACAAAATTGCCTGAAAGGACGCAGGCGAATCATGATGAAATGAACTTTCATTTCACATGTCCTCATACTGAAATATCTGTTTTACTGTTTGATGAAATTCATCTGATGAACTTGATATCATATTCTTCACTGATGAAGTATATGAGATCGTAAGTTGCACTAATTCATCTGCAGGATGATCAGCCCAAAGTCAACGAGTGGGTTCTAGATAGTGGATGTACAAATCACATGATTGGTGACAAGAACCTATTGATGGATGCTCCCTTAACACCGTCGCATCTGAAGCACATCATCTTCGCTGACAAAGGCAAAAGTCTGGTATTGGGTCTAGGTAAGGTTGCGATCTCAAAGGATCGACACATGGACAAAGTCATGCTTGTCGAGTCCTTAGGATACAACCTCATGTATGTCTCAATGCTTTGTGATCTTGATATGGTTGTTGTCTTTGGAAGATATCGATGTGTTGTGATCATGGAAGCTGACTATTCCAAAGTCTTCGAAGGCTTTAGGAGAGGAGATCTGTATATTGTTGATTTCTCTACAGGACCACAACCAGAAATGTGCTTACTTGCAAAAGCTTCAGAAGGCTGGCTATGGCATCGATGACTTGGTCATGCTGGCATGAGGAATCTGAACATGCTTGCGAAGAAGAAGCATGTCATTGGCATTGAGAATGTCAAATTCCTCAAGGATCACTTATGTGGAGCTTGTGAAGCTGGAAAGATGACCAAGGCCAAGCATCCAACAAAGACTATCATGACCACTACTCGTCCATTCGAATTACTTCACATGGATCTCTTTGGTCCTTATCATTATTCTGCTGTTTCGAATGATGCATCTCTATATGGTTTTGTTATTGTTGATGACTATTCTCGTTACACATGGGTACACATTGTCACTTACAAACATGAAGTGCAGGAAATCTTCAAACGATTTTCCTCGAGGGCTCCAACCAACTTTGGTGTGAAGATCAAGCACATCAGAACTGATAATGGGACCGAGTTCAAGAATTCCGGTCTTGATGGCTATCTTGATGAACTTGGTATTACTCATGAATTATATGCTACTTATACTCCTCAGCAGAATGACGTCGTGGAGCGCAAGAACAGAACCCTCGCTGAAATGGCTCACACTATGCTTGATGAATACAAAACGCCTCGTCGTTTTTGGATTGATGCAATTGATACTGCGTGCCACATCATCAATCGGGTATATCTTCACAAATTCTTCAAGAAGACTGCCTATGAACTCCTCACTGACAAGAAACCCAATGTGAGTTATTTCAAAGTCTTTGGTGCTAAATGTTGGATTAGAGATCCTCATCACAATGCTAAATTTGCACCGAAAGCACATGAAGGTTTTATGCTTGGTTACGGAAAGGACTCGCACACCTATAGAGTCTTCAACAACGTTCTTCACAAGGTTGTTGAAACTGTAGATGTGCGGTTCGATGAAACTAATGGCTCGCAAAGAGAGCACCTACCTTCTGTGATAGATGAACCAGAACCTGAGGATTCTATCAAGTTCAAGGCTACTGAGGATGTTATTCCTACCGAAGAACCTGTTGAAGAATTCATTCCAGAACGTGAAGAAAATCGAGCTGGTGCACCTGATGAAAACACTGAAGAAAATGGTGCTGAAGAAAATGCTGATCAAATTCCTCAACGACAACCAACTCATCCTCGCATTGCAAAAGAAGTGCAAGTTGAAAAGATCATCGATGACATTCAAGCACCAGGTCCTCTCACACGCTCAAAAGCTTCACATTTGTCTAACTTCTGTGGGCACTATGCTTTTGTCTCTATCACAGAGCCCACTAAGGTAGATGAAGCATTTCTGGAGCCTGAGTGGATTCAGGCCATGCAAGAAGAATTACATCAGGTCGAGCTCAACAATGTCTGGAACTGGTCAAACGTCCAGATCCTCGCAAGCATAATATCATCGGCACAAAGTGGATCTACCGCAACAAGCAAGATGAAAATGGCCTTGTGGTGAGGAATAAGGCACGACTTGTAGCTCAAGGCTGCACACAGGTTGAAGGAATTGATTTCGATGAAACTTTTGCACCTGTTGCTAGACTTGAGGCTATTCGCATATTACTTGCTTATGGTAACCATCATAATATTATCTTGCAACAAATGGATGTGAAAAGTGCATTCCTCAATGGTAAGCTTGAGGAAGAAGTATATGTTGCTCAACCCCTAGGTTTTGAAGATCCAAAGAATCCTGACAAAGTCTTCAGACTTAACAAGGCCCTGTATGGCCTCAAGCAGGCTCCTCGGGCGTGGTATGACACTTTGAAGGAATTCTTCATGAAGAATGGCTTCACACCCGGTTCACTCGACCCTACTCTCTTTACTAAATCTTATGATGGTGAACTGTTTGTGTGCCAAATATACATTGATGATATTATCTTTGGCTGTACTGACCAACAATATAGTGATGAATTTGCTCACATGATGAGTGAAGAATATCAAATGTCTATGATGGGAGAGTTGAAATTCTTTTTAGGTCTTCAAATTCGTCAACAGCACAATGGTATATTCATATCTCAGGAGAAATACCTCAAGGAAGTTCTGAGGAAATTCGGCATGCAAGATTGCAAAGGAGTCAAAATTCCAATGCCCACAAATGGCCATCTATGCACTGATGAAAATGGTATTGACTTCGATCACAAGGTATACCGCTCCATGATTGGCTCTTTATTGTACTTATGTGCATCTAGGCCAGATATAATGCTTAGTGTTTGCATGTGTGCCCGATTTCAAGCTGCATCGAAGGAATCACACCATAAGGCTGTGAAGCATATTCTTCGATATCTAGCTCACACACCAACACTAGGATTATGGTACCCTAAGGGCTCTACTTTTGATCTCATTGGATACTCTGACTCTGACTATGCTGGTGATTGTGTGGACCGCAAGTCAACATCTGGTACTTGTCATTTCCTCGGACTATCTTTGGTCTGTTGGTCCTCAAAGAAACAGAACTGTGTATCACTGTCTACTTCAGAGGCTGAGTACATTGTTGTTGGTTCTTGCTGTGCTCAACTGCTATGGATGAAGCAAACCCTCAAGGACTACGGCATCAACGTGAAGAATGTGCCTCTCCTCTGTGACAATGAGAGTGCCATCAAGATTGCTCACAACCCAGTTCAGCACTTGAAGACAAAGCACATTCAGATTCGTCATCATTTTCTTCGTGATCATGTGTTGAAGGGCGATATCTCCATCGAGCACGTGAAGACTGAAGAACAACTAGCCGATATCTTCACAAAACCCTTGGATGAGAAGAGATTTAGCAAGTTGCGGTGTGAGCTAAATATCTTAGAATCTTCGAATGTTCTTTGAAAAAGGACACACATCCTGACACTTATGCAAAATTGATGACTTGGATGTGCAACACATGAAGAAACGTTTTTCTTCAATCAATGAAGAATAACACTGTAAGTGTGAAGAAATTAATGAAGAAATTGATTCTTAGAACCCTACGACAATTGTACGCGGTGTCTGAAATCATCATTCTTATACGGTGGGTCACGCCACCACCAAAGTTGAAAATCTTCATTTTTGAAATTCCTCAGTTTTTCAAATTCTCCAGTTTTTCAAATTCTTCAACTTTGCAAAATCTTCACTGTTTCCGTCGTTTTTCTTCATTGACTATATATATATATATATATATATATATATATATATATATATATATATATATATATATATATATATATGAGTTTATGTCCTCTACAGCATTCACTTATGGCTATTTCTTCAAGTTGCATTTTTCTGCTAAGTGAATGTGATCGGACCCTTCCCCCTCTATGCTATACTCAACCCAATCTACTCACAAATTCTTCATGTGCATTCTACTTGAAACTCGTTCAAAATCTTCACTGTGTCCTTGACAGCTGAAGAATTTGTGAACGGAACTTTAAAACTAATCTTATCAAAATTTTCGGTTTTACCGCTCAATCCGTTCCGGATCCCACGATAGACTTATCTATTCACCCACGATCTAACACGATCTCCACTCCTCAGTGCGTGGGTGACACATGTCAAGCGAAGGAGAAGGGTCAGGGGCAGGTTCGTCCAAAATCTTCGGGCGAACAGTTTTTCACTGCGTCTATAAATACCCCCTCATCCCTTCCTCACTTCCTTTACTCCGCTCAACCGCTCTCTCTCTCGCTCGAGCTCCTTAAACCCTAGCGCCGCCGCTACTCCATCGTCGCCGGTGAGGAAGAGCTTCACTGCCTCGACCTCGTCGCCGTCGTACTCGCGCCGACCGCGGAAATCTTCACTCCGCCGCCGCCGTAGCTGTCTTCCTCTGCCAAGTTAGGGCGTGGAAGATCTACACCGACGAACTTCACTGGTCTGCACCTCCACCGAAGAAATTCAAGAAGCTCAAAGTTCCTTCCTTGGTGGCCAGCTCCTATTCTTCATCACGCGAGACTGATGAACATGAATACTTGGACGACAACAACCGACCCCAACAACGCTGGCGCTCCTCCATCAACTTGATATTCTTCAGGGGCGTTAGTCCTCAGTTTCGATCCTTTTGGTCATTTTTTTGACAGAAAGACTGTAAGGGAACCCCTCACAGTATAATTGGTGCAACAAACCCAAATTGCAAGTACCATGCCTTGAACCTGGGTGGGTGGGAAGGCATCAGCCCCTTCCCACCACTAGGCTATCCTTTTGGTCATTCGATGACAAAGGGGGAGAAATTTGAGTTAGTCTTCAAGCGGGTCAATTATATGGGCGTTTTTTTGCTAAGTTAAAACTATCGTTCTTCTGAAACTTTATTGATCGAGTTGTAATCTTAAACCCGATGGTGCCCTGATACTTTTGATGCACTCTGCTTTGATATTCTCGGTATGTTATTATGCATGCTTGTTCCTCATTAATATTATTGCACGCATGCTGAATTTCATCAGGCACCATATTTCATCATGCATGTCAAATTCTTCATATTATATGTCAAATGCGTGTATGAATTACAAGATATAGGGGGAGATATCCATGATTCAACTCTTCAATTGTGCATTGCTTCAAAAGCAAATTCCTCACTATGCACATCTTCAGGGGGGGTTCTTCTATATCTTGCAATCAAATTCCTCAATATCAGTACTTACACTTCATATGTTTATCCCCGTTGAAAACTTAACCTATATTGTCATAAATCACCAAAAAGGGGGAGATTGTAAGTGCATCTAGTGTCCCTTAGTGATTTTGGTGTATTGAAGACTTATAGGTTAAGGGACTAATGCGTTTGTGAGTGTACACAGGTCTATAAGTCTATGAGGAGTTTGATATTTACAGGGAAAGTCGACCCCTAAAAATGAATATCTTCGACTGAAGACTTTGGTATTTCTGAAGACTTTCATGGAGACTTTGAAAGTGAAGATATTGGTGTATCCGTGAAGACTTAATATTCATGCGAGGAATATGAAGCTTGAAGACTTTCGTTTTCATAGTTTTGTTTTTCTCTTTTGTTGAGTCATAGGAAACACCGTACTGTTAAAGGGGGTCAAGGAAATACTAAGGAAAAATTTCCATGTGATGCTCAACTCAAAATCCTACACCTACCAAACCCTTCGAGTGAAGCCTTTGGAAATCTCATACAGTTTAGTCACTTTCTTCAGTAACAGAGACGAAGTTTTTCTGGTCGCTGAGGATTTTGTTCTGACTGAGGAGTTAGGAATTCGCCAGTGCGGATTGCCTACACAGTGAGGAATATGATAGCCCTGAGGAATTTGATAGTCAAATTTCCGACCGTTGCTGTGCTACGCGCCAGCTGTCCCAAAATATCTTATCCACCTAACGGTCATATCAGACAAGGGAATTTATGTCTTATCATGTCGGGCTGCGCCCTAGGCTATAAATAGCCGCCCCCTACAACCACTAGCTGGTTGGCTGCTCCGAGAGAAACTTATATTTGTCATTTGAGAGCAATCCATCTTCCGAGGACTTTGAGCGAAAATCAGCGAGTGAGGAAAATCCCAAACCCAAACACCTACAAACCCCAAAGTGATTGAGCATCACTGAAGAGATTGATCCTACGTGGATCCGACGCCTGTTACCTTTGAAGACTGTGCTTCTTCAAGACGGTTAGGCGTCATGGTCTAGAGCATCCAAGAGGAATTGTGGATCGCCGAGTGACCGAGTCTGTGAAGGTTTGGAATTCGCCTGAAGACTTACCACGAGTGATTGGACGAGATCTGTGTGATCTTAGTTCTTGGTGAATACGGTGAGGACTTGGTGTCCTGAGCTGCGTGCTCAGCGACTGGGTGTCCGGGACTGCGTGTCCTCGAGTTTAAATACTCAGCCGCTCCAACAAAACGTACAACTGAGACAACAGTTGGAACTGGTCGAACAAATCATTGTCTTCACCAACCTTACTGGTTCTATTTCCTCAACTCTTTCATTTTCTCATTACTGTGTTGAGTGATTGTTCATATCTGTGTTTGAAGACCTTGACTGAAGACTTTCTCAATTTCCTCAGTTCTATTTCTTCAGTCTGTGTGTCTTCATCTTGATATCCTGTGTTTACGCTTTCTGTACTCTGTGCCTGTCTTCATTTCATCATGATGACTATGTCTGTATCCTGTTATACTTACTTCTGAGTACTTATTCCGCTGCTAGTAGTTTTTCGCTAAGGAATTTCCTCACCGGCAAATTCCTCAGTGAAGAATTCATAAAAATCGCCTATTCACCCCCCTCTAGTCGATATAACGCACTTTCAGCAGGCACCCAACACACAGCTCTAGGGTGTGCCCCCCTCACGGTCGTTGCTGCCGCCGTGTCACGGAGGAGGGAAACGGCCACGTCGGGCCGACACGGAGGGAATCTTGTGGTGGGTTTGGTCGAGACCGTGTTTGGAGCTGTAGCTATGGGCTGAGCTATGATAACCAAGTTAAAAGGTCCACCAGCCATACCCCGTAGTACAAAAGTGAAAGAGCTAGATCCGGCGGTCGTCTGTGTCAGGGTTAGACGGGAAGGGGTACCTAGGGGGTAGTGATACGTGTCCAACATATCTATAATTTTTGTTTGTTCCATGCTATTATATTATCCATCTTGGATGTTTTATATGCATTTATATGCTATTTCATATGATTTTTGGGACTAACCTATTAACCTAGAGCCCAGTGCCAATTTCTGTTTTTTCCTTGTTTTTGAGTTTTGCACAAAAGGAATATCAAACGGAGTCCAAACAAGCTGAAAATTTATGGTGATTTTTTATGGACCAGAAGTAGCCCCCGAAGAGAAAGAGTTGGGCCAAAAGAGTCCCGAGCCAACCATGAGGGTGTAGGGCGCGCCCTACCCCCCAGGAAGGTGCTCCACCCTCGTCGTTGACTCGTGAACCCCCCTGACATGAAACCAACGCCAAAAATTCCTATAGATACAGAAACCCCCGAAAGTAAACCTAGATCGGGAGTTCCGCCACGGCAAGCCTCTGTAGCCACCAAAAACCAATCGGGACCCTGTTCGGCACCCTGCCAGAGGGGGGATCAATCACCGGTGGCCATCTTCATCATCCCGGCGCTCTCCATGACGAGGAGGGAGTAGTTCACCCTCGTGGCTGAGGGTATGAACCAGTAGCTATGTGTTTGATCTCTCTCTCTCTCTCTCTCTCTCTCTCTCTCTCTCTCTCGTGTTCTTGATTTGCCCAATCTTGATGTACCGCGAGCTTTGCTATTATAGTTGGATCATATGATGTTTCTTCCTCTCTACCTTCTTGTAATGGATTGAGTTTTCCCTTTGAAGTTATCATATCGGATTGAGTCTTTAAGGATTTGAGAACACTTGATGTATGTCTTGCATGTGCTTATCTGTGGTGACAATGGGATATTCACGTGATCCACTTGTTGTATGTTTTGGTGATCAACTTGCGGGTTCTGTGACCTTGTGAACTTATGCATAGGGGTTGGCACACGTTTTTGTCTTGACTCTCCGGTTGAAACTTTGGGGCACTCTTTGAAGTTCTTTCTGTTGGTTTGAATAGAAGAATTTGAGATTGTGTGATGCATATCATATAATCAAACCCACGGATACTTGTGGTGACATTGGAGTATCTACGTGACATTAGGGTTTTGGTTGATATGTGTCTTAAGGTGTTATTTTACTAAGTACTCTAGGGCTGTTTGTGCCACTTATAGGAATAGCCCAATGGATTGATCAGAAAGAATAACTTTGGGGTGGTTTCGTACCCTACAATAATCTCTTCGTTTTTTCTACGCTGTTAGTGACTTTGGAGTGACTCTTTGTTTCATGTTGAGTGATTGTTATATGATCTAATTATGTCATCCTTGTTGAGAGAACTTGCACTAGTGAAAGTATGAACCCTAGGCCTTGTTTTAAAGCAGTGCAATACTGGTTTCGCTCACTTTTGTTACTTCCTACCTTGCTGTTTTTATATTTTCAGATTACAAAAACCTATATCTGCCATCCATATTGCATTTGTATCACCATATCTTCGCCGAACTAGTGCACCTATACAATTTACCATTGTATTGGTTGTGTTGGGGACACAAGAGACTCTTTGTTATTTGGTTGCAGGGTTGTTTGAGGGAGACCATCTTCATCCTACGCCTCCCACGGATTGATAAACCTGAGGTCATCCACTTGAGGGAAAGTTGCTACTGTCCTACAAACCTCTGCACTTGGAGGCCCAACAACGTCTACAAGAAGGAGGTTGCGTAGTAAACATCAAGCTCTATTCTGGGCCGTTGCCGGGGAGGTTAGTGCTTGAAGGTATATCTTTAGATCTTGCAATCAAATATTTTAGTTTCTTTTTTTGTCACTAGTTTAGTTTATAAAAGAAAACTGAAAAAATGGAATTGAGGTTGCCTCCTATGCCTCATCTTTTTAATGTCTTTCGTGAAAATGATGGAAAGGAAAATTGTGCCAAAGTGTTAGAAGAAGAATTCATTAAAATGTATGGCACTAAATCTTTGAATGATGAGCATGATTGCAATGTTGTTAGTATGAATTCTTTGAATATCCATGATGCTAATGATATGCAAAGCCACACGCTTGGGGATGCTATGTTCGATGAAGATGATATATTTAGTCCCCCAAGTTATGATGAGCAAATTTATTTTGATGATAGAATGCCTCCTATCTATGATGATTATTGTGATGACATGTATGCTATAAAGAATAATGATAATGATGAAACTTGTCATCTTTGTTTTAATTTTCAATTGGATTATGCCTCACATGATAGTTATTTTGTTGAGTTTGCTCCCACTACTATTAATGAAAATAAATTTGCTTATGTGGAGAGTAATAAAATTTCTATGCTTTTGCATCATGAAAATAATGTTTTATGTGATGGTTATATTGTTGAATTCATTCATGATGCTACTTAAAATTACTATGAGGGAGGAACATATGCTTCTACATATTGCAATAATATCAAATTTCCTCTCCATGTGTTGAAAATCTTGAAGTTATGCTTGTTTTGCTTTCCTATGCTAGTTGATTCTTGTTCCCATAAGTTGTTTGCTCACAAAATCCCTAGGCATAGTAAGTGGGTTAGACTTAAAAGTGCTAGTCATATTTTCATGATGCTCTCTTTGTGTTTCAATTCTTATCTTTCAAGTGAGCATCATTGAAATAATCATGCCTAGCTAAAAGGCATTAAAGAAAAGCGCTTGTTGGGGGACAACCCAATATTTACCCTTACTGTTTTTGTGTGTTAACATGATTAAGCTAATGTATTAATCATGTTTTATAGCTTTTGTTTCAATAAAATGCCAAGTAAAACCTTTAGGATCGGTTACGG
Source organism: Triticum aestivum (assembly GCF_018294505.1). NCBI lineage: Eukaryota > Viridiplantae > Streptophyta > Magnoliopsida > Poales > Poaceae > Triticum > Triticum aestivum. The sequence goes on from NC_057803.1 coordinate 663,679,978, forward strand.
TGATAGTTGTCTTGATCTTGCTGAAAATTAGAAACTTTTGCGCCTAGGAAAATAATTTTCATAATTCACAGGAACATGCTTTTGATCTGATTCTTTTTGCTATGGATTTGTACAAAAATTGATCAGGCTTTCCAAATTTATCAAGAGTTTTGGAGTTACAGAAGTATTCGAGAGTTACAGATTGCTACAGACTGTTCTGTTTTTGACAAATTCTGTTTTCTATGTGTTATTTGCTTATTTTGATGAATCTATGAGTAGTATCGGAGGGTATGAACCTTAGAGAAGTTGGAGTAGAGTAGATATTACACCAATATAAATAAAGAATGAGTTCACAACACTACAAAAAGTGGTGATTTATTTTCATATAGTAACAGAGCTTATGAGATTTTCTGTTGAGTTTTGTGCTGTGATGTTTTCAAGTTTTGGGTAAAGATTCGATGGACTATGGAATAAGGAGTGGCTAGAGCCTAAGCTTGGGGATGACCAAGGCACCCCAAGGTAATATTCAAGGACAACCTAGAGCCTAAGCTTGGGGATGCCTCGGATGCCTCAGAGGGAATCCTGGGGTGGGTTGAGCCGGGACCGTGTTCGAGGCTGTAGCTATTTGGCTGGGCTATGAAACCAGGTGAAAAGGTCCACCGGTCAAATCCCGTACGGTGAAATTCAAAGGGCTAGATCCGGCGGTCGTCTGTGTCAGGATTAGACGGGATGAGGTACCTAGGGGGGTATCTGTGACACCAGGTGTTGCGGTGGGCCCTCATACGCTTGTGGAAGCGTGGTGGCAAGCGGAGGCACCCGACACGCGGTTCCGGGGTGTGCCCCCCTAACGGGCGTGGCTGCCGCCGTGTCACGGAGGGGGGAAACAGTCATGTCAGGCCGACACAGAGGGAATCATGGGGTGGGTTGGGCCGAGATCATGTTCGG
>NC_057803.1:663681504-663723725 GCF_018294505.1 Triticum aestivum
GTCGGGCCGACACAGAGGGAATCTTTGGGTGGGTTGGGCCAGGATCTTGTTCGGGGCTGTAGCTATGGGCTGTGCTATGACAACCAGGTGAAAAGGTCCACCGGTCAAACCCCGTACGACGAAAGTCAAAGGGCTAGATCTGGCGGTCGTCTGTGTTAGGGTTAGACGGGACGGGGTACCTAGGAGGGTAGCAATGCCGCCAGGTGTTGCGGTGGGCCCTGCTAGGCTTGTGGAAGCATGGTGGCAAGCGCAGGCACTAGACACGCGACTCTGGGGTTTGCCCCCCTCACGGGCGTTGCTGTTGCCGTGTCACGGAGGGGGGAAATGGCCATGTCGGGCCACAGAGGGAATCTTGGGGTGGGTTGCGCAGTCACACTCCCTCCTAGCCGAGTGGCACTCTGTAAGTATTTTCCCTCTTATATGCATTGCTCACTTTATTTTCTGCATTTAGATGTTTTATGAGTTCCACCATGTTATACTCTAGGCCTACATGGAGTACACACGACGGAGACCATGGCGTGGCACGTGGGAGTTGTGGCAGCGCAGGAGCACAACACTCACATGATGCAGCACGATTTTGAGTGCACGGCGGCCAGCGCAGTTGAGGGGGTCCTGGACTAGGGGGTGTCCGGATAGCCAAACTATCATCATCGGCCGGACTCCAAGACTATGAAGATAGAAGATTGAAGACTTCGTCCCGTGTCCGGATGGGACTTTCCTTGGCGTGGAAGGCAAGCTTGGCGATACGGATATGTAGATCTCCTACCATTGTAACCGACTCTGTGTAACCCTAGCCCTCTCCGGTGTCTATATAAACCGGATGGCTTTAGTCCATAGGACGAACAACAATCATACCATAGGCTAGCTTCTAGGGTTTAGCCTCCTTGATCTCGTGGTAGATCCACTCTTGTAACACACATCATCAATATTAATCAAGCAGGACGTAGGGTTTTACCTCCATCAAGAGGGCCCGAACCTGGGTAAAACATCATGTCCCTTGTCTCCTGTTACCATCCGCCAAGACGCATAGTTCGGGACCCCCTACCCGAGATCCGCCGGTTTTGACACCGACATTGGTGCTTTCATTGAGAGTTCCTCTGTGCCGTCACCATCAGGAAGGATTCCTTTTCCCGTCTTTAAAGACGGCACCATCGTCAAGGGAGCTTTGGCCGCTGGCCAGACTATCCGGCTAGGCGGTTTCCTTATGACCGCCTGTTCGGCCACCGCTCCGACAATGATCTCTCAGGTCATTAAAAGCGATCTTCACGTCAGCTCGGAATTCGCCGAGCAGCTAGATCCGATTGAGCTCTCCTCCGTAAACGAGCTCTTGGATCGCATCACCGCCCAGGGAGTTGCTACCGACTACGATCAGATTGGGCTTAAAACCGATCTGAGAGAAATTAACTCTCCCCAAGTTACCCACCACGTTGTTGTGGTAGAGGAACAATGCGGCGACTCTTCTTCTATGTTTAAAACCAACTATGTCCAGATTCCCGATCCCTCCAGGCCGGATTCCCGCGGAGGGATGGACGCCAATCAAATACTGAACCTAAAGTCAGGCATCGGACCAGATTTGTTGGAAAGCATCCAACAAACCAAGCTTCCAAATCCGGAAGCTTCTTGGCCTTTGAGCCTCAGATCGGGCGGGGTTCCGAACTTAATTCCATCCGCCCACCCAAACATAAGCGATCTATCTCAAATACGGCAAGAGCCCGATGAAACAGTACATCATTACTGGGCCAGATTCCTCCTGGTTATGAACAGGATAAAGGACTGCCATGAAGAAAGCGCGATTTCAATTTTCTGCAACAATTGCACGGACGAGGGAATCATAAACGCCATCAGTCATCGCGAAGTTACACGCTTCTACGACCTAGCGACCATTGTACAAAAATACTGCGCGATGGAGAGTGCCTGGAAAACCGAAACTAGGTTTTGGGACAATCCGGCCCTGAATACAACCCTAGTCCGAAATAAAAGGGTGCGTCATACTCAAGCACCTGGGTTAAAAACTAAAAAGCAAAAAAAAACCCTAAAGGGCACGGAACCGTACTGGAGGGATGGCTCAACGGACCCTGCAAAATCCACAGTACTGAGGGCGCCACTCCAACACATAGCCTTCGAGCATGTTGGATATTCCGGCAGGTGGCCAAAAGTGGCGAAGGCTTTTTAGCCCCGGGCAACCAGCCCAGCAGTACCAGTACGGTATTAACAGTCTTCGAGACTTTCGCATCAAATAACATGCATAAACGAACAATCCGCAGCCTCGCTGAAGTCTACCAAGTAGCAACAACAAATCCATGGAGTGACACGGCTATCACCTTCGATGCCAGTGACGAACCTAAATTCCGAACAGCTAGAGCACCAGCCGCATTGGTCCTCAGTCCGATAGTGGACGGCTTTCGTCTTACCAAGGTACTCATGGATGGCGGCAGCGGATTAAACCTCATCTACGAAGAAACCCTTCAAAAAATGGAAATTGACTGGAGCCGCATTGAGCGAAGCAGCACAACCTTCAGGGGAATAATCCCTAGTCGAGAAGTACGCTGCACAGGAAAAATCACACTAGATGTAGTGTTTGGCTCGCCGGACAATTACAGGTCCGAAGAGGTCACGTTCCAAGTGGCCCCATTCGGCAGCGGATATCACGCCTTGTTAGGGCGAGAGGCATTCACAATCTTCCAAGCTATACCCCATTACGGGTACATGAAGCTCAAAATGCCCGGACCCAATGGAATAATCACTCTCGCCAGTGATCTAGATACAGCACTCCGCGCTGAAAATAAAACAGCCACACTGGCCCTAGAGGCATTATCCGAAGCCCTAGCGGCAGAGGAACTAACTGCGCTGCGCTCCACGGTGGATAGGGACGATGTTATACTCGATAAGAGGTCCAAGTCCACCTCTTTTAAACCAGCAGACGAAATAGTCAAATTTCAGGTCCATCCAACGGACCCCACAAAGACGGCCTCCATTGGGGCACAATTAAATCCTGATGTAGAAGCCGCACTACGAGAATTCCTTCAGGAAAATTGGGACATTTTTGCCTGGCACCCTTCAGACATGCCAGGAATCCCACGCAGGCTGGCAGAGCACAACCTAAATATCCTAAAAGGATTCAAGCCAGTCAAACAAGCTCTTCGGCGATTTTCCGAACCCAAAAGACAGGCAATGGGAGAGGAGCTAGCTAAACTGTTAGAAGCCGGATTCATCAGAGATATAAAACATCCGGACTGGCTAGCCAACCTAGTAATGGTACAAAAAAAGGACAAATCCTGGCTCCTTTGCATCGATTTCAAAGACCTTAACAAGGCCTGTCCAAAGGACCCTTTCCCTCTCCCTCGCATCGACCAAATCATCGATGCTACCGCAGGGCATGATTCATTGTGCTTCCTCGACGCATACTTCGGATACCATCAAATCAAGATGGCGGAAAAAGACCAGGCCGCAACGGCATTCATTACTCCATATGGGCCATTCTGCTTCAACACAATGCCCTTCGGACTCAAAAACGCCGGCGCAACATATCAGCGCATGATTCAGACATGTCTGGCTACCCAGATAGGCAAAACAGTAGAGGCATACGTAGACGATGTGGTCGTCAAGACCAAACACGTCGAAACTCTAGTAGACCACTTGAGGGTGACATTCGACAACCTCCGAGCATATGACATTAAGCTCAACCCGGAAAAATGTGTCTTCGGAGTACCAGCCGGAAAGCTTTTGGGCTTCATTGTATCTGGTAGAGGAATTGAAGCAAACCCAGCCAAGATCTGAGCTCTGTCACAATTGGATATCCCAAAAGACCTCAAGCAAATACAAAAACTAACTGGATGCGTAGCGGCTCTAAGCCGCTTCATCTCCTGTTTGGGAGAAAAGGCTCTGCCCCTCTATCGCCTCCTCCGGCGCACCGAACACTTCGAATGGACGGACGCTGCCACGGCCGGACTCGAAGAAATCAAGGCCATACTGGCAACTAATCCGGTCCTGGCCACGCCCAATCTGGGCGAACCTATGTTATTATATATCGCAACAACACATCAAGTTGTCAGCGCGGTACTCGTCGTCAAACGAGAAACAGAAGTGCGCATATCCCCTCTTCAAAAACCAGTGTACTACGTATCCACTGTCTTAACTCCATGCAAGTCCCGGTACCCACATTATCAAAAGATAGCGTATGCGGTGTTCATGGCATCCCGGAAGCTGCGACACTACTTTCAAGAGTGTTCCATAACGGTGGCCTCCGAAGTACCTCTCAACGATATTATAAACAATCGCGACGCAACGGGCAGGATTGCAAAATGGGCCATTGAGCTCTTACGATTTGACATAACCTACAAACCACGGCGAGCTATAAAGTCGCAAGTTCTGGCTGACTTCGTCGCCGAATGGACCGAAGCCGAACTCCCTAAAGAGTACAATGCGTACTCCAATTGGATCATGCATTTCGACGGATCCAAAATGTTGGCTGGCTTGGGGGCTGGCGTCGTCTTGACGTCCCCAACTGGAGACACAGTCCAATACGTACTTCAAATAATGTACATGGACTCCAACAACGCAGCCGAATACGAGGCCCTTCTACATGGCCTCCGGATGGCAATCTCCATGGGCATTCAACGGCTAGAGGTGCGCGGGGATTCGAATCTCGCAATATCCCAAGTAAATGGAAACTTTGACGCCAAAGATCCTAAAATGGCAGCCTACCGCAACACCGTCCTAAAAATGTCAGCTCGGTTCGAAGGACTCGAATTCCACCATGTAGCCCGGGATAATAACCAGGCAGCAGACGTGTTGGCACGCATCGGCGCAAAACGCGACACCGTCCCTCCGAACATCTTCCTGGAACGGCTCTTTAAGCCATTCGTATTATGGGAAGAGGAGTCCGGAAATAACAATCCGGAACCAGCTGCATCACCTAACTCAGACCATTCTGACACAATCGGCGGCTCAGCCAATGAAATAACACCTTCAACCCACGAAATAATGGCAGTAATTGCCCCGTGGACGGAACCATTCCTAGCCTACATAATCAGGCAGGAACTTCCCGAAGACCAAAATGAGGCCCGCTGCATAGTTCGGTGATCTAAAGCCTACAAGGTCCATGAGGGAGAACTTTATAAGAAAATCACAACCGGAGTCCTTCAAAGGTGTATCTCCGAAGAGGAAGGGAAAATCTCCTAGCTAAAATTCACGCCGGACTCGGCGGGCACCACGCTGCAGCCCGGGCCCTTGTAGGCAAGACCTTCCGTACAGGATTTTATTGGCCGACAGCCCAGGCAGATGCTCAGGACTTAGTCCAACGATGCGTCGGTTGCCAGCTCTTTGCTAATCAGAGCCACATGCCACCCACCGCCCTCAAAACTATACCCATCACCTGGCCGTTCGCGGTCTGGGGGCTTGACATGGTTGGACCCCTTAAAGGGGGAACCCACAAGCACAAATACTTATTGGTCATGGTGGACAAATTCACCAAATGGATAGAGGCCAAGCCGGTTAAAACGGCAGAATCCGGACTTGTGATAGACTTCATATCCGGGGTAGTACACCATTTTGGCATCCCCCACAGCATCATCACTGATAACGGCATGAATTTCACGGCCGACGAGGTTAAACTCTGGTGCAAAAACATGGGCATCAAGCTCAACTACGCTTCAGTCTATCACCCCCAAACTAACGGTCAAGTCGAGCGAGCAAATGGTCTAATCATGAGCGGCATCAAACCCAGACTAGTGCGGTCCCTCAAGGAATCTAACACGCACTGGGTAGAGGAGCTCGACTCCGTACTCTAGGGGCTGCGGACCACGCCAATCCGCACTACCGGATTCACACCATTTTTTATGGTGTATGGCGCAGAGGCAGTTCTGCCCTGCGATATAATTCATGACTCACCTCGCGTGCGCATGTACGAAGAAAGAGAAGCCGAGTTGGATCGGCAGGATAGTTGTACGCCTTAGAAGAGGAGCGGGACGTGGCAAAAGCTCGTTCCGCATTCTATCAGCAGCAGGCTCGAAGATATCAAAGCAGAGAAGTACGGGCCAAAACTTACAATGTTGGCGAACTTGTTCTACGCCTGCCGGACAAGAAAAAGGACAAACTTAAGCCCAAGTGGGAAGGTCCCTTCATCATCGACCAAGTCTTGACCGGCGGAGCATACCGTCTACGTAACGCATCTGACAATCGACTCGAGCCGAACCCATGGAACGCAGCCCGTCTCCGAAGATTCTACGCCTAACGCCGGACTCAGAGTTCGTCTCACTCCTCTGTCCACCTTTTTACATTTTCACTATCTCTTGTCCCCCTCCTTCTTCCCACTTTTTTCAATACCTTTTATAGGTTGATTTGCGCATTGTTCGCACACACTTGATGTGCTCCTAGCACTCATTATACCTGGGGGGCTTCTTTAACAGAAGCTTATTTATACGGGCTTCATGCCCAACACATGTGTTATACTTCCGCATGTACCTTTTATTCACCATTATATGCATTAATATGACTTAAGTTTTGGCCAAGCTGGGTTGCCTGGCTCCTGTGCTTACCCCTACGTTCCCGATTGTTTGGCTAGGAGGTAAAGGGAGCACCTCTGCGATTGTTACTGACTGGTCAGCCGGATGTGTACCTCAGACTGGGTGAAGCCGAAAGCTAGCGTTCTTAAGAGAATATTCGGTCGGTGACTTGAAAGATGATTTATTACTTACTTATTTATCTGCCCCCAGATGCTTTTTCTGCTAATTTCGCAGTCCGGACATGCACTTTAGGGCATGCCTCCCAGGGAAAGGAACCCTTAACGGAACTATTCTCCCTGGAATATGTTTCTTACTAACCATGTAATATAACATAGCTAGTTGGGCACTTGTCTGATAAAGCAATTATGACCCCGACGCCTTGTCTCCATGCACGTCCCGGTTCTTTTATAACCATAAGGGTATTCGGACACACTCCGGACTGTTGGGTCCCGAGGTTGAAGCGAAAAGGTCCGCAAAGACAAACAATCTACAATCCTGCTAGAAGGCATTCTATATGTCATTTTAAAATTACATCCTCAAACTGACTGATTGTACTCCTTTTCAATCCCATCTAACAGGCTGTCTAATTTACAGTCCTGTTGGGAATATTTCGCGGCCAGCTCTACTTGGCCGTACATCAAGCTCATAGGGATATCCTTCCCATCAGGCCCCACAGGTCCGACCTCGGCCATGTGGTTTGGGTCAGCCTTCGGGTACCGCGTCTTCACCATGGCCCAGGCCTCCCTGGCGCCTTGACGGCAGGCCAATATCTTCCACAGACGGAGACGTCGCTGTACTCCCTGAATCTTCTCAACAAGCCTCCAAGGCCCTCAGGTAGGGAGACGGAAGGCCATAAGGCCTGAACGACGCCACTCATTGCCTGCCGAACACGTTCGAACAGTTGCACTAGCTCGGGAAGTTGGTCACCCGTTGAAACGGGCATTTCCTCCGCAGGGCGACCTGTGAGCACACCTAAAGACACATTTCTGTCAATCGACTTCCTCGCCGAATTCTTCTTTTCAAAGGAATTTGCTCAAGCACTTACTATAAATGCCCAGCCAGACAGCTGGGCCCGAATGTCTTTCAGCTCTTCTCCTAGCTGGGTCTGGGCATCTTGGAGCTTGTTCCTCTCCTGCTGCACCTTCATAAGCACCCTCTCGCCGGCCTTCAGCTGACGCAGTAGCTGTTGCTTGTCCGGATCTAGTCCGGCGCCCTCTGCAATATTATTGTCAGATTTACGCACACGCCGCACTTTGTTAACTACTTATCTTTTCGAAGTACGTATTACCAGTGGGGGTCTCTGTGGCTCCCCCTGAGGCGGCCAGTGCGGCCTCAAGTTGGGCCTTGCACTCTTGAAGCTCCTGGGACAGGTGGGTATTCTTCTCCGTAAGATCCTGCATAATAAATGATCCTTAAATCAGTTATTTTAACTATTTTAAGTCTCGGGGGCTACTGGCATATATAACTATTAAAATTACTTACCCGTATGTCCTTCACATACTGCTCCATGGCTCTGGTCAAACCATCTTGAGCGGCACGGAGGTGCGCGTCTCCCGCATCAAAGGCATTCAACGCCTCCGGGGAGAAACATGCGTCACAAAGAATTGTTCGACGACACCTGTGATTCATGGTGCTCTCCACCTCAGTCGGGGTGGCGGACAGCCTGTCGGCATCCTCCGTCGGAGGAGCATCCGGCTCATGCCTTGTATTCCCCTCCCCTTCCGGACCACGCGTTGGAGCATGGCTGGCGGAGGCTTGATTGGCAACCTCTCCGGACATTGTCCGGTGAGCGCTCTTTCTCCTGGAAAAGTTATGAGCATTAATATACCTCCTAGGGATCCTTCCCTTAAAAACAGCGGTGCACCGTACCGTTGCGGCGACGTTTTGGTTCGCGTCGCACTCCTCTTCCGCCTGTTGTGCCGAACTGACCCTTGCTGGTCAGCCGCCGCGGGTTCGGCTTCCCGCCTTAAAGGGACCTCCTGCGATGCACCATCAGTATAGGATGGTCAGAATTGAGCATGGATCAAATGATGGTGTCAAGACCTCGGTCGTAGTCACCTGGGAGGCCAGAAACAAACCGGGGTAGTCAGCCGTAATGGCGACTAGAGCATTGTCCATGCTAAGTTGGTGGAACACCCCGTCAATCAGCTCCACCTTTATGTCCGGATCCTCTTCGGAGGCCGGATCAAGGGATCGTTCTGGATCCTCGGGCTGTGGAGTTAGGCTTTGTATGCCCTCCACGTCCCGGCGCAGCTCCTGCGTCGAAATCATAAAGTAAAATACTTGACTTTGGAAGTATGGATCGGGTAGATAAACGTCCACTTACCCAGCTCCGAGGGTTATTCATGGAGAATCCATTATATGGAATTGTTCGGAGGAAGTCCTCCTCCTCCCCCTTGTACAGGCCGGACAGGATCTTTACCAGATCGGCTGCCGAGCCCGGCCCTCTGCGGCCATGACGGGTGGCGTCATCTTCCCCGTTGAAATCCCACATAGGGTGGCCCCTATATTGGAGCGGCTGCACCCCTCGCATAATGCACGTGGCCATGATTCCAATCATGGTCAATCCAGAGTGGGCCAGTAACCTAATCCGGCCCATCAGATAATGGACGCTCCCATCATCCTCCCGTTGAGGGCTCCGCGGGCGCCAACTCAGGCGTTTCTTCAAGGGAGCATTGCTGAACTCCGGTAGGCCGATCCGAACTGGATCCGGCAGAGGGGCGTCCTCCATGTAGAACCATTCCGAAGGCCAGTCTTCGAACGCCTTCTTCGGGGTGCCGGATAGATATCCGGTCCCAGCGATGCGCCATATTTCGGCTCCGCTCACTTGATATATCGACCCCTCGTGAGAACGGGGTACGAGGCAAAACAATCTCTTACACAGTGCAAAATGGGGCTCGGTGCCCAAGAACAGCTCGCAAAGGGCTACAAAGCCCGCGATGTGCAAAATGGAGGCAGGTGTGAGGTGGTGAAGCTGGAGTCCGTAGAACTCCAGGAGCCCTCGGAGAAACGGGTGTATGGGAAATCCGAGTCCCCTTATTAGATAAGGGACGAAGCATACCCGCTCTCCTTTGGAAGGGTTGGGGACGCTATCCGCCTGCTTTCCACCCCTGAAGGTGGCCAGTCCGGCTCAAACCGGAACCATGAAGGCTGGGGGAAGATATCCCTCGGTTTGGAGCGCCACTAGCTCGTTGTGTGGAACTGAGCATCTCCCCCAATCTCCTGGCTTAGGGCTGGGAGCGCGAGAGGAGGAGCCGCGTCGACTATCCATGATAGAATGGATTTTTGTCAGAGGCGCTTCGATGAGTACTTGCGGAAGGAGGATGGTGTGAGTTGGATCTAGATCCTCACACCTCTTATAGGCGGCTCGTTCGCACGGCTAGGGGGTAAAATGTAAAAATACCCTAGCTTTTTGCATTCATACGACACGTGGAAGAAGGCCATTCTTGGGCGTAGAAGCCAAGGAGCACAACATTTATAAGGAAGCCGGACACTATTCGGTAGGAACATGAAGTTTGAAGGAGAACCCGCCTTGCAACGTTGAAGACAATATATGCGCCGGACTCATCGTCGCTGAAGCCTGGTTCGGGGGCTACTGAGGGAGTCCTGGACTAGGGGGTGTCCGGATAGCCGAACTATCATCATCGGCCAGACTCCAAGACTATGAAGATAGAAGATTGAAGACTTCGTCCCGTGTCCGGATGGGACTTTCCTTGGCGTGGAAGGCAAGCTTGGCGATACTGATATGTAGATCTCCTACCATTGTAACCGACTTTGTGTAACCCTATCCCTCTCCGGTGTCTATATAAACCGGATGGCTTTAGTCCGTAGGACGAACAACAATCATACCATAGGCTAGCTTCTAGGGTTTAGCCTCCTTGATCTCGTGGTAGATCCACTCTTGTAACACACATCATCAATATTAATCAAGCAGGACGTAGGGTTTTACCTCCATTAAGAGGGCCCGAACCTGGGTAAAACATCGTGTCCCTTGTCTCCTGTTACCATCCACCTAGATGCACAGTTCGGGACCCCCTACCCGAGATCCGCCGGTTTTGACACCGACAACAGTTCCTCAAATGGAACCACCACCACCACCACCTGGACCGGCTTGAGTGCTGCTTACCTATGAGGAGTTTCTGGCACACCAACCGGGGACTATGCCGGTTAGTACATCCCAAAACTATTCAACAGTGCTGCTTATCGTTTATTCAAAACAATCATATATCCCCTTACACTACTAGGGAAATGCCTAGCAGTAGCGCTGGTTTTTGGCCTATTAGTAGCGCGGCGTTCCGCACTATTGATACGGCACTACATCTAAAGGTTAGTAGTAGCGTTGGTCCAGACACGCTAGTGCTATAAGCACTTAGGAGTAGCGTGTTTTGCAGGAAGCGCTACTGGTAAATATTAGCAGCGCGCCTCTGTGCCCGCGCTACTACTATTATTGTGTGTTCTATTTGTTTTTTATTTTAGGTCATATTCATACACCATTATACAAATTTTCATATAGTAGCAACTTAGAGATTGTTTTTACATCATAATGAGTTATTACATCACTGGGTGAAAGAACCATGGATTAGTTTCAAGTGGATGGATCAATCCATTTGAAACTAATCCACGGTTCTTTTACCCAATGATATAATAAATCATCATCATCATCATATCATTAACAACTTATCATCATAATACATCATTGTCATATAACAACTGCTCATGATCATCATTTTCGTCAATGAGACATCATATAGCAAGTTGGTCACTAGTCATAATCACAACTCCTCCTCCTCATCATCATCAACTCTAACACATTGTAACTAGGACCTACTCCTCTCTAATAGGACCTACTCCTCTCTAATAGGACCTACTACCCTCTCTTATGTAAAATAGCATAAAGAAAGATAGGCCCTGACTCTCCATTATGGAGAATGGAGATTATCATGTCTCCAATTCTTGCGCATCGCACAATGTTGCTTCCAAGTACCTCCCTACGAATGACCATACATTTTATCCAATCTTTGATTGTCATGTCTTCATCGGTTTTAGAAATCCAGTATGAACAGTAGTGATGTGTAGGATGACCTGGCCGTAACCTCATAAAATCAAGGCGACCTTTCGGAAATATCAGATGAGGCACACAATCCTTCGGGATTTTCTGTTGGAAAACATAGTAATAAATTCGTAGTTAGCAACATAGTTTAGTTTTGGAAGAATTTATGCAAAAGATGCACGGACGTTGTAATACTAAAAAATCTTACCATGGCATCTCCATGGATGTTACCGTAGTTCAACACGTGCACTAGTGGCACGTATTGACTATAATGTACAGGAGTTTGATAATAGATATTGTAATTCTCAAGATCATTAATAAATGAGATCAGATGATTTTTCTCCTGATAAGTTAATTCTACGCCATCGGTATAGTAGGATCTGTCTAGCATCTTCCGCACCATTCTTTGAAGAATGAAAATAAGCTATCAATGGAAATAAGCTATCAACTATTTTGAAATAAACAATATAAATTACTTAATAACCATGTTTGAGAAACTCACATGGCGGTAGAATTGGAAGCGTATCAACAAGGACCCAGATGTCCATATTGTCTTCCTCGATGTCAGGATCACCAAGATCTATGGTGACAAGCATACCCTCATGAAAATCATATGCCTTGCAAAGTGCTTCCTAATTCAGGCAACCAAAAGGGGATACGCTCTCAGAACTGAATAGATTTACAGAAAAATCAAAACCATGATGGGTCCTTAGGTGAATTATCTTTGTTTCCATATTTTCATGATCTTCAAAATCTATCCTCTCCAAGACATAGCGTATCGCATGGCATGGGATAAGCTAGTCAAACTGTAAAAGACGAAAATTACACATTGAAGAAGCAGAAGTCGAGCTTAGTTATGAAAAAAACACTTTGCGTCGTTGCATACCGTTTCAACATCGAAGGTCTCCTGGAGCTTAACGTTGAAGCATCGACCTTCTACCAGGTGAGGCCTATCGCAGAAACCCCGGTCGTCGCCGCACCAGGAGCACTCCGTGAGACTTTCATCGTCTGAAGACATTTCCTATGTTCATAATTCAAAGATTAAAATTCTAAAATTCAATATGTGTACTACAAAAACTAAATTAGATCATTATTATTCAGCATGGGTTGACTACCGGTCCGTCGAGTCTTTTTTTTAAACTCTCAGCTCACGTGGAGTATATATTCGACCGTTGGTGATGGTCACTCCTCCCTTGGTCCCCGAGTGTATTAAACCAAAATGACTAGCACACGGGAATGAAGGAGAAGCGACCCCCACGTCAACAGTCGACATTCTTCTTCTCTCATATATGGTGGACACACTCACTGATTTTTCGGCCGTCGGTGATGGTCATTATTCCTCCTTCCCCTAGTGCATAACTGATACGTCCATTTTGCATCATGCTTTTATATCGATATTTATTACATTATGGGCTGTTATTACACATTATGTCACAATACTTATGGCTATTCTCTCTTATTTCACAAGGTTTATCATGAAGAGGGAGAATGCCGGCAGCTGGGATTCTGGCTGAAAAGGGAGCAAATATTGGAAACTTATTCTGCACAGCTCCAAAAGTCTGGAAACTCCACGAAAGTCATTTTTGGAATTAATAAGAATTATTGAGCAAAGAAAGTACCAGAGGGGTCCCACACCCTGGCCAGGAGGGTGCCCCCCCTACTGGGCGCGCCCCCCTATCTCCTGGGCCCGCTGGTGGCCCTCCGGTGCCCATCTTCTGCTATATGAAGGCTCTTACCCTGGAAAAAATCTTAAGCAAGCTTATGGGACGAAACTCCGCAGCCACGAGGCGGAACCAATCTAGGGCTCCGGCGGAGCTGTTCTGCCGGGGAAACTTCCCCCCAGGAGGGGGAAATCACCACCAATGTCATCACCAACGATCCTCTCATCGGGAGGGGGTCAATCTCCATAAACATCTTCACCAGCACCATCTCCTCTCAAAACCCTAGTTCATCTCTTGTATCCAATCTTGTATCAAAACCACAAATTGGTACCTGTGGGTTGCTAGTAGTGTTGATTACTCCTTGTAGTTGATGCTAATTGGTTTACTTGGTGGAAGATCATATGTTCAGATCCTTAATGCATATTAATACTCCTCTAATCATGAACATGAATATGCTTTGTGAGTAGTTCCGTTTGTTCCTGAGGACTTGGGTGAAGTCTTGCTATTAGTAGTCATGTGAATTTGGTATTCGTTCAATATTTTGATGTGATGTATGTTGTCTCTCCTCTAGTGGTGTTATGTGAACGTCGACTACATGACACTTCACCATTATTTGGGCCTATAGGAAGGCATTGGGAAGTAATAAGTAGATGATGGGTTGCTAGAGTGACAGAAGCTTAAACCCTAGTTTATGCGTTGCTTCGTAAGGGGCTGATTTGGATCCACTAGTTTCATGCTATGGTTAGGTTTACCTTAATACTTCTTTTGTAGTTGCGGATGCTTGCAATAGGGGTTAATCATAAGTGGGATGCTTGTCCAAGAAAGGGCAGCACCCAAGCACCGGTCCACCCACATATCAAATTATCAAAGTAAGGAATGCGAATCATATGAGCGTGATGAAACTAGCTTGACGATAATTCCCATGTGTCCTTGGGAGCGCTTTTCTCATTATAAGAAATTGTCCAGGCAGTCCTTTGCTACAAAAAGGATTGTGCCACCTTGCTGCACCTTATTTAATTTCTTTACTCATTACCCGTTACAAATTATCTTATCACAAAACTATCTGTTACCTACAATTTGAGTGCTTGCAGAGAATACCTTACTGAAAACCGCTTGCCATTTCCTTCTGCTCCTCGTTGGGTTCGACACTCTTACTTATAGAAAGGACTATGATAGATCCCCTATACTTGTGGGTCATCAAGACTCTTTTATGGCGCTGTTTCTGGGGAGTGAAGCGCCTTTGGTGAGTGGAACTTGGTAAGGAAACATTTGTATAGTGTGCTGAAATTTTCTGTCACTTGTTACTATGGAAACTAATCCTTTGAGGGGCTTGTTCGGGGTATCTTCGCCCCGACCAGTAGAGCAAAGAGTTGCTCCTCAACCTACTGAACCTACTGACAATGTTTACTTTGAAATTCCTTCGGGTATGATAGAGAAACTTCTAGCTAATCCCTTTGGAGGAGATGGAACATTGCATCTCGATTTACACCTTATCTTTGTTGATGAAGTTTGTGGATTATTTAAGCTTGCAGGCATTCCCGATGATGTTGTTAAGAGGAAGGTTTTCCCTTTATCTTTGAAGGGAGACGCATTGACATGGTATAGGCTATGTGATGATACGGGATCTTGCAACTACAAACGACTAAAGTTGGAATTTCACCAGAAGTTCTATCCTATGCATCTTGTTCATCGTGATTGTAATTACATATATAATTTCTGGCCTCGCGAAGGAGAAAGCATCGGTCAAGCTTTGGGGAGGCTTAAGTCAAATCTTATATTCATGCCCCAGTCATGAGCTCTCAAGACAAATGATTATTCAAAAAAGTTATGCTCGGCTTTCTCTCAATGATTGCGCCATGCTCGATACTTCCTGTGTTGGTTCTTATATGCTGAAGACTACTGAATTCAAGTGGGACATATTGGAAAGAATTAAACGCAACTCTGAAGATTGGGGTTCCGATGATGGTAAGGAGTCAGGTATAACACCTAAGCTTGATTGTGTTAAATCTTTTATGGATACCGATGCTTTTCATGGATTTAGCGCTAAATATGGACTTGACTCTGAGATAGTAGCTTCTTTCTGTGAATCTTTTGCTGCTCACGTTGATCTCCCTAAGGAGAAGTGGTCTAAATATAATCCTCCCGTTGAAGTAAAAGTAGTTGCACCTATTACAGTTGAAGAAAGGACTATCACTTATAATGATCCTATTGTTCCTACTACTTATGTTGAGAAACCACCTTTTCCTGTTAGAATAAAGGATCATGCTAAAGCTTCAACTGCGGTTCGTAAGAGTAATACTAGAACATATACACCTCCTGAGCAAATTAAAGTTGAACCTAGTATTGCTATAGTTAAAGATCTCTTGGATGATAATATAGATGGGCATGTTATTTACTACTGTGGTGAAGCTGCTAACATTGCTAAACCCGATGCTAAGATACATAGACCTGTTGTAGGCATGCCTTTTATTTCTGTTAAAATAGGAGATCATTGGTATCATGGCTTATGTGATATGGGTGCTAGTGCTAGTGCAATACCTATTTCCCTATATAAAGAAATTATGCATGATATTGCACCCGCTGAAATAGAAGGTATTGACGTTACTATTAAGCTCTCCAATAGAGATACTATTTCACCAGTTGGGATTGTTAGAGATGTTGAAGTCTTGTGTGGGAAAGTTAAATATCCTGCTGTTTTTCTTGTTCTTGGTTCCCCACAAGATGACTTTTGTCCTATTATATTTGGCAGACCCTTCTTGAATATTGGCAATGCTAAGATTGATTGTGAAAAGGATGTTGTTACAATTGGCTTGGGTGATATGAAACATGAGTTTAACTTTGCCAAATTTCGTAGACAACCCCATGATAAACAATTGCCTAGTAAGGATGAAATAATTGGTGTTGCTTCTATTGTCGTACCTCCTACTGATCCGTTAGAACAGTATTTGCTAGACCATGAAAATGATATGTCTATGAATGAAAGAAGGGAAATAGATGAAGTATTCCTTCAATAGGGTCCTATTCTGAAACACAATTTTCCTGTTGAAATCCTAGGGGATCCTCCTCTACCCAAGGATGATCCTGTGTTTGAGCTCAAACCATTACCTGATAATCTTAAATATGCTTATCTTGATAAAAAGAAGATATATCCTGTTATTATTAGTGCTAACCTTTCAGAGCAAGAAGAGGAAAGATTATTAAAAACTCTGAAAAAGCACCGTGTTGCTATTGGATATACTCTGGATGATCTTAAGGTCATTAGTCCCACTCTATGCCAACACAAAATAAAATTGGAGAAAGATGCCAAACCAGTTAGAGATCCTCAACCATGGTTAAATCCTAAGATGAAAGAATTTGTAAGAAAGGAGATACTAAAGCTCCTTGAGGCAGGTATAATTTATCCCGTTGCTGACAGTGAATGGGTAAGTCCCGTTCATTGTGTTCCTAAAAAGGGAGGTATTACTGTTGTTCCTAATGATAAAGATGAATTGATTCCGCAACAAATTATTACAGGTTATAGGATGGTAATTGATTTCCATAAGTTAAATAAAGCTACTAAGAAAGATCATTACCCTTTACCTTTTGTTGACCAAATGCTAGAAAAACTATCCAAACATACACATTTCTGCTTTCTAGATGGTTATTCTGGTTTATCTCAAATACCTGTGTCAGCGGAAGATCAATCAAAAACTACTTTTACTTGCCCTTTCGATACTTTTTCTTATAGACGTATGCCTTTTGGTTTATGTAATGCACCTGCTACCTTTCAAAGATGCATGATGGCTATATTCTCTGACTTTTGTGAAAGGATTTGTGAGGTATTCATGGACGACTTCTCCGTTTATGGATCCTATTTTGATGATTGCTTGAGAAACCTTGATCGAGTTTTGCAGAGATGTGAAGACACTAGTCTCGTCCTGAATTGGGAAAAGTGTCACTTTATGGTTAATGAAGGCATTGTCTTGGGGCATAAAATTTCTGAAAGAGGTATTGAAGTTGATAAATCTAAAGTTGATGCTATTGAAAAGATGCCATGTCCCAAGGACATTAAAGCTATAAGAAGTTTCCTTCATCATGCCGGTTTTTATAGGAGTTTCATTAAGGACTTTCCTAAAATCTCTAGGCCTCTGACTAATTTATTGCAAAAAGATATTCCTTTTGTCTTTGATGATGATTGTGTAGAAGCTTTTGAAATACTTAAGAAGGCTTTGATCACTACACCTATTGTTCAACCATCTGATTGGAATTTACCCTTTGAAATTATGTGTGATGCTAGTGATTATGCTGTAGGTGCTGTTCCAGGGCAGAGAGTTGATAGGAAATTAAATGTTATCCAGTATGCTAGTAAAACTCTTGATACTGCCCAGAGAAATTATGCTACTACCGAAAAAGAATTCTTAGCAGTTGTATTTGCTTGTGATAAGTTCAGACCTTATATTGTTGATTCTAAAGTTACTATTCACACTGATCATGCTGCTATTAAATATCTTATGGAAAAGAAAGATGCTAAACCTAGACTTATTAGATGGGTTCTCTTGCTTCAAGAATTTGATTTACATATTGTTGATAGAAAGGGAGCTGAGAACCCCATTGCACATAACTTGTCTAGGCTAGAGAATGTTCTTGATGACCCACTACCTATTGATGATAGCTTTCCTGATGAACAATTAGCGGTCATTAATGCTTCTCGTACTGCTCCATGGTATGCTGATTATGCTAATTACATTGTTGCTAAATTCATACCACCTAGTTTCACATACCAGCAAAAGAAAAAGTTCTTTTATGATTTAAGACATTACTTCTGGGATGACCCACACCTTTATAAGGAAGGAGTAGATGGTGTTATTAGACGTTGTGTACTTGAGCATGAACATGAATAGATCCTATGCAAGTGTCACTCTGAACCATATGGAGGACACCACGCTAGAGACAGAACTGCACATAAGGTATTGCAATCCGGTTTTTATTGGCCCACTCTCTTCAAAGATGCCCGTAAGTTTGTCTTGTCTTGTGATGAATGTTAAAGAATTGGTAATATTAGCAGACGTCAAAAAATTCCTATGAATTATTCTCTTGTTATTGAACCACTTGATATTTGGGGATTTGATTATATGGGACCTTTTCCTGCCTCTAATGGTTATACGCATATTTTAGTTGTTGTTGATTATGTTACTAAGTGGGTAGAAGCTATTCCAACTAGTAGTGCTGATCATAACACCTCTATTAAGATGCTTAAAGAAGTTATTTCTCCGAGGTTTGGAGTCCCTAGATATCTCATGACTGATGGTTGTTCACATTTTATTCATGGTGCTTTCCGTAAAATGCTTGCTAAGTATGATGTTAATCATAGAATTGCACCTCCTTATCACCCGCAGTCTAGTGGTCAAGTAGAATTGAGCAATAGAGAGCTCAAAATAATTTTGCAAAAAACTGTTAATAGATCTAGAAAGAATTGGTCCAAGAAACTTGATGATGCATTATGGGCCTATAGAACTGCATATAAAAATCCTATGGGTATGTCTCTGTATAAGATGGTATATGGAAAATCGTGTCACTTACCTCTTGAACTTGAACATAAGGCATATTGGGCTATTAAAGAGATCAACTATGACTTCAAACTTGCCGGTGAGAAGATGTTATTTTATATTAGCTCACTTGATGAATGGAGAACCCAAGCCTATGAAAATGCCAAGCTGTTTAAAGAAAAAGTTAAAAGATGGCATGATAAAAGAATACAAAAGCGTGAGTTTAACGTAGGTGTTTATGTGTTGCTATTCAACTCTCGTTTAAGATTTTTTGCAGGAAAACTTCTCTCTAAATGGGAAGGTCCTTACATTATCGAGGAGGTCTATCTTTCCGGTGCCATAAAAATCAACAACTTCGAGGGCACAAGTCCGAGGGTGGTGAACCTGTCAAAGAATCGAACATTATATCTCAAGTAATCCTATTAATGTTGAAACTAATATTATTGAAACCATAACCTCGGAGGAATACATAAGGGCACTTTGCAGAACGTTTCAGACTCGGAAAAGTAATAGGTATGTGGTACGGTAAGTAAACCGACTCCAAAACAGTTCTAATGGCATTTTTCCCTGTTTTGGAATATTTAAGAACTTTGGAAAGCAAGAAGTAATCCGGGAAGTACACGAGGCCTCCACGAGGGTGGAGGGCGCGCTCACCCCTGCTGGGCGCGCCCCCCTGTCTTGTGGACACCTCATGTGTCCCCCGGACTCCGTTTTCTTGTACGTTACTCATTTTGGCCGGTAAATTCATTATATAATCTTCCGAAGGTTTTAACCACCGTATCACGCATAAATCCTCTATTTTTGTTTTGAGCTGTTCATGTTGCAGATTTAGAGCAAGATGTCTTCTCAAGAGTCAGTCGGGAAGAGTCGGGTGTCTCACCCGACACCAGGTCCAGGAGCAAATAGCGATGCTTATCACTTTGGACCATCAATGGAGGATGAGATGGAGGCCGACTTGAAAAGGATAGATGCCATGGAGGAAGATCAAGAAGTTACCTCCCGCTTCCAAGCAGGATTCATGATGGGGGAACTACAGAGCTCGGCTGTTCCAAATTCGGTCATCCCTTCCAATGTTACATTTCTTTCTTATGAAAATATGAAAAAGAGTGTCACTTGTTCTCCAGAAGCTATGCAGCACCCTTGGGTAAAAGGAGCTTTAGCCATAACAGGCAAGCTCCGCAAGGAAAACATGGACCTCAAGCAATAAGTCAATAAGCTCGAGGAGGAGAATCATATCCTAAGGGGTATCATCGCCAAGAAGATCACAACACCAACTCTGAAGAAGGAGACATAATTACATGGGTATGGGCACTCCCCTTGGCAACTGCCAAGCTTGGGGGAGGTGCCCCGGTATCATATCACAATCACACTCCTATCTTTACCGTTTTTACTTACTTCGATCCTTTGAGTAATATCTTGATCTAGTAGAATAAAGTTTTGGTATGAATTAATTTTGAGTTCTGCTTTGTGATCCCTTTATGTAATCGAGTCCGTGAGCTATCTATAATAAAGATTACTGTTGAGTCAAGGGCTTTGCTATCTTGCTATAATCTTGAGAAAATAGAAAGAACAAAAAGAATAAAAGAGTTCATATTGATCTTATGGATAGTAATGACTTCACATATAAAGAGTATGAGGCATAGAAGTTGTTGAGAGTTGAAAATCCTAGTTTTGGTCATCGTTGCAATTAATAGGAAGTAATAAAGAAAGAGAGGTTTTCACATATAAATATACTATATTGGACATGTTTTATAATTGTGAGCACTCATTAAGTATGACATGCTAAAGAGTTGATGTTGGAAAAGGAAGACAACATAATGGTTTATGTTTTCTCACATCTCAGTTAAAGTATATTGTCATGGATCGTCCAACATGTTGAGCTTGCCTTTCCCCCTCAAGCTAGCCAAATTCCTTGCACCAAGTAGAGATACTACTTGTGCTTCCAAATATCCTTAAACCTAGTTTTGCCATGAGAGTCCACTATTCCCACCTATGGATTGAGTAAGATCCTTCAAGTAAGTTGTCATGTTACAAGCAATAAAAATTGCTCTCTAAATATGTGTGACTTATTAGTGCGGAGAAAATAAGCTTTATAAGATCATGTGATATGGAAGTAATAAAAGCGACGGACTGCATAATAAAGGTTCATATCACAAGTGGCAATATAAACTGAGGTTCTTTTGCATTAAGATTTTGTGCATCCAACCCTAAAAGCACATGAGAACCTCTGCTTCCCTCTGCGAAGGGCCTATCTTTTACTTTATGTCTTTTACTTTATGCAAGAGTCAAGGTGATCTTCACCTTTCCCTTTTTCATTTTATCCTTTGGCAAGCACCTCGTGTTGGAAAGATCCTGATATATATATCCAATTGGATGTAAGTTAGCATGAACTATTATCATTGACATCACCCAAAGGTGAATACGTTGGGAGGTGAAATTATAAGCCCCTATCTTTCTCAGTGTCCGATTAAAACTCCATAACCATAAGTATTGCGTGAGTGTTAGCAATTGTAGAAGACTATATAATAATTGAGTATGTGGACTTGCTGAAAGGCTCTATTCTTGACTCTTTCTGATGTTATGATAAATTGCAATTGCTTCAATGACTAAGATTATAGTTTGTTAGTTTTCAATGAAGTTTATGATCCATACTTGACATTGTGAATAGATTTGTTACTTGAGCATAATAAATCATATGACAAAATCTATATATGTTGCTATTATTAGAATGATCATGATGCCCTCATGTCCATATTTTATTTTTATCGACACCTCTATTTCTAAACATGTGGTCATATTTTTCGATATCGGCCTCCGCTTGAGGACAAGCGAGGTCTAAGCTTGGGAGAGTTGATACGTCCATTTTGCATCATGCTTTTATATCAATATTTATTGCATTATGTGCTGTTATTACACATTATGTCACAATACTTATGGCTATTCTCTCTTATTTTACAAGGTTTATCATGAAGAGGGAGAATGCCGGCAGCTGGGATTCTGGCTGAAAAGGGAGCAAATATTGGAGACCTATTCTGCATAGCTCCAAAAGTTTGGAAACTCCACGAAAGTCATTTTGGGGAATTAATAAGAATTATTGAGCAAAGAAAGTACCAGAGGGGCCCACAACCTAGCCAGGAGGGTGGGGGCGCGCCCCCTGTCTCCTGGGACCCTGGTGGCCCTTCGGTGCCCATCTTCTGCTATATGAAGACTCTTACCCTGGCAAAAATCATAGGAAAGCTTACGGGACGAAACTCCACCGCCACGAGGCGGAACCTTGGCAAAACCAATCTAGGGCTCCGGCAGAGCTGTTCTGCCAGGGAAACTTCCCCCCGGGAGGGGGAAATCACCACCAATGTCATCACCAACGATCCTCTCATCGGGAGGGGGTCAATATCCATAAACATCTTCACCAGAACCATCTCCTCTCAAAACCCTAGTTCATCTCTTGTATCCAATCTTGTATCAAAACCACAAATTGGTACCTGTGGGTTGCTAGTAGTGTTGATTACTCCTTGTAGTTGATGCTAATTGGTTTACTTGGTGGAAGATCATATGTTCAGATCCTTAATGCATATTAATACTCCTCTCATCATGAACATGAATATGCTTTGTGAGTAGTTCTGTTTGTTCCTGAGGACATGGGTGAAGTATTGCTATTAGTAGGCATGTGAATTTGGTATTCGTTCAATATTTTGATGAGATGTATGGTGTCTCTCCTCTAGTGGTGTTATGTGAACGTCGACTACATGACACTTCACCATTATTTGGGCCTAGAGGAAGGCATTGGGAAGTAATAAGTAGATGATGGGTTGCTAGAGTGACAGAATCTTAAACCCTAGTTTATGCGCTGCTTCGTAAAGGGCTGATTTGGATCCACTAGTTTCATGCTATGGTTAGGTTTACCTTAATACTTCTTTTGTAGTTGCGGATGCTTGCAATAGGGGTTAATCATAAGTGGGATGCTTGTCCAAGAAAGGGCAGCACCCAAGCACCGGTCCACCCACATATCAAATTATCAAAGTAAGGAACGCGAATCATATGAGTGTGATGAAACTAGCTTGAGGATAATTCCCATGTGTCCTCGGGAGCGCTTTTCTCATTATAAGAAATTGTCCAGGCAGTCCTTTGCTACAAAAAGGATCGGGCCACCTTGCTGCACATTATTTACTTTCATTACTTGTTATCCGTTACAAATTATCTTATCACAAAACTATCTGTTACCTATAATTTCAGTGCTTGCAGAGAATACGTTACTGAAAACCGCTTGTCATTTCCTTCTACTCCTCGTTGGGTTCGACACTCTTACTTATTGAAAGGACTACGATAGATCCCCTATACTCGTGGGTCATCAATAAAAAAGGTCTAGCACAAGGAGAAGAAGGAGAAACAACCCCCACGACAACAGTCGGGATTCTTCCTCTCTCATGTATTGTGCAAACTTTCTCCCTCACTCATTTTTTGATTGTCATGTATGGAGCCTCAACAGACTTAAAGTCAACCTGAAATGGCGTTTAATTATCTTTCTAGAAAATCTAGGCCACTCGATATTTCCTACATATTCTAGCACAAGTCATGCCAAAATTCACGGAAAAATCTGGCACGATCTTTGCTAAAAAAGGACACATCGAGCGCTTGAAATTTGCCGGAACGGAAATTAATCAACACTCCGGCAAAACATAGGCCACTCGGAGGTGTTACCTACAAACATGGCCACTTGGGCAAGCACATATCCTATTTCCATTCAAACTTGATGGTCATTGCATTTCAATGGTTTATATCTACATCATATGAGCATTCAAACTTGATGGTCACCTCGAGGTCGGAGGGGGTCGGTGTTGGGGACGACGGCGGGGATGATGCAGGGGCTCCGTACATCGTCGAATATTATCACTAATAAGCAAAATTGAAACATTTTCAAAATTAGTGTTCAAATTAGCATGCATTCAATAAGTAAAACTAAATCATCTCTTGTGTCCGTACATCGTCGAATATTGTCACTAATACATCTCGAATAGTATCATACATATAACATCACTAATACAGCTACAACCCTAGCGAACGACGGGTATCGGCGCTGGCAGTGGACACCCAAAGAGAAGGAACCATCAAAGGATCATAGCTCCAGTGAGATGCCTGAAAAACTGTCAGGTATTGTCGAACCTACCCTCCAACGCAACCATGTAGCGACCGACGTGCTCGTCCTCCTCGCTGACACGGTGACGTACCACCTCCATGGGGGACAAAAGCCTCTGCATCATGAGTGTCCCACGCGACCGCCACTAAACAAGGTTTGGGTCAATGACGGGCTGGCTTCTCACCAAGCTGCGCCCCCCCGGAAGGTAGCACCTCCCAGTACCAGCCCGGCGAAGCCCAGTCCTGGACATGGCCCTCTGATCAAGCAGGCCTCCTCCGCCGAGTCGACGACGAGGATGCGGGAGAGGCATCGTCGATGTCGATGCAGGAATAAATGCTTTAACTAAAAAATTAACAACAAATGTGACATGTTCAAAATATGGCATGTCCAGTTCAAAACGAATCAACCTAGAATTCTGTTAAATACACCTAAAACGCCTAAATTCTATTAACTACACCTAATTAAAGACCTACATTTTGAGCATGGTTCAATCATAACTAGGGTTCATACTACATTATTCTAAGATTAAACACCTAAAATACCTAAATTAAATTAACAACATGGGGCGGCTGGTCTCACCTCGAGGTCGGGGGGGGTGTCGGTGTCGGGGACGACAACAGGGATGATGCAGGGGCTCCTTGATTTCTGCAAAAAACAAAATATAAACAGAAACATTATTATCGTCATCTTAGGACTTAGTGAAACTCCATGAGCTATCAAGTAAATATCCAATTTGATTCCAAATAAAAATTTCAACTGTCTGCAATTTGTTTCCTAAATCCTAAGAACATTATTATCCTCATTTTTGTACCTACTGTCTACTTCTTGAACCATACAAAAATTGCCTTAATTTCACATAACATAGAGTTTGAATGCTGAAATATATTTCAAAATATACTATGAACCCTAGAAAAAGCCCTAATTTCAGAATATAACAAGTAGAGGACATTTTTTACCAACTAAATGTAGTAAATACAAACTATAATATAGAAACTATAAACTATAAAGTATAAACTATAACTCTAAAGTACAAACTATAAACTAGAATATATTCAAACTATAAACTAGCAGGAGGAGGAGTGAGGAGGGCCAGCAGCGGCTGGAGGAGGGGGGAGGAGGGACGGCGGTGGCTGGAGGAGGGGGAGGGCCGGTGGTGGGTGGAGGATGAGGGAGGAGGGCCGGCGGCGGCTGGAGGAGGGAGGAGGGCCGACGGTGCATGGAGGAGGAGGGAGAGGGCTGGGGGCAGCTGGAGGCGGGAGGGAGGAGCTCACCTAGGGCGTCGACGAAGGAGTGGAGGAGAAGGAGCTCTCGGACAGCGACAATCGGCAACGACGGGTGGAGCACGGCGACGTACGGTGAGAGAGGAAGAGTGAGTGAGTGAGGAGGGGGAGAGACAGGTGGAGAGGATCTGGATGAGGTAGTCGTAGTAGTAGCGCTTTTCTAGGATACACACTACTACTATGATAAATAGCAGTAACGCGGTTTAGAATAAGGCACTACTGCTATAACTGGGGGGTGAGGTCGTGGCAACTATAGCAGTAGCGCGGCTTACCACAGACGCATTGCTGCTATTTTTATTTCAGCAGCGCGTTTTGTTGATACGCGCTACTGCTAAATAGTAGTAGCGCCTTATTTTCAAGCGCGTTGCTGGTAAGATTTTGTGTATAAGGTTTTCCCTAGTAGTGTTAACTTGTCTTTTCAAACATCCAAGGGAACCGATGGATCTACCGTTGGTGGTTGTGTCGGTCTTGGCATCACTCCCAACTCACGGACCCCGGTCACTCCGATCCACCAAGGCGGTGGCGGTAGCGCTGGGGGTAGCAGTGAGGACCTCGGCTTTGGCGGACCTGGCGGTGACGACCTTGGCAGTGGTCGTGGACGTAGTGGCGCTTAAGCTACTTCGATTGTGAGAGTCTATTTCGGCTTCGGATGTTATGCTCATAGGCTTATGTTGCTTATCTATGACTTGTGTGTATGTTCTGCTACTTCGGCTTCGGATGACTTGTGCTCTTAGCTAGATGCTTATGTTGCTCGTTGTGAGGATGTGATGGTGGTGGTCCTTATATGCTTATGTGGTTTTCTATATTTATCATGCTCTTGATGGTGGTGTTGTTTTGGCTGTGACACTGGTGTTGTGAGGGTCTATTTCTGCTATATAACTGCTATTTGATATGACTTGAATTGAATTGATTTGAAACAAAACAAAAGAAAAAGGAAAACAGACAAAAACTACGCCGACGGCTTAGCCGTTGGCATAGGAGTGGTGCGAGCTACCAGTGAGCGACACGTGGCATCTATGCCGAGCCGTCGGCGTAGTTTTAAATCTACGCCGACGGCCGAGCCATCGGCATAGATGCCACGTGTCGCTCACTCGTAGCTCCTGGGGCAGGACTATGCCGGCGGCCAGTCCGTCAGCGTCGATTTGAATCTATGACGATGGCCAGGTCGTCGGCATAGCTCCACCACGTGGCGCCTCCTGGTTGGGCAGCACTTGACGGCGGCGCCTGCATCGACCGTTAGGCGTGGAACGTTGCCGATGGCTCCGGCCGTCGGCATAGATGTACGGACGCCATCAGGATAGCATCTATGCCGACGGCATCCCGGGGTACGCCGACGCATATGTTGCCGACAGGGGCCGTCGGCATAGCCCTATCCCAACGGGAATCAGGCCTATGCCGCCAAGCTTGGACACAACTCAGGAGTATGACCAAATCATAGGCTAACCAAAATTTGCTTCGTTTGTGATCATGCGCCAGGCTTTAATGGTGTGCAGGTTGTGCACAACACAGATGGTGGTTGTGCAGTTGGTGTATGAATGCGCCATTGAGCATGCTGAAAGTCAGATATACAGATATGACAAGGACGTACTGGTCTACTATATATGCTACTCCAACGGCTATGGATGGATCTTGAATATGTCAGCATAAGACTAGTCCTCCTTCAGCAAAAGAATACGAAATTGTCTTGCTTAGATGATACGGCACCCTTGCAGGCCACATACAATTCTGCGATCGCTTGCTGTTACCATCAGAGATTTCCACCTTTTCAACTGCCCGTTCGACTTGTTTAGTATAGCACCTCCATCCTGATTTAAGTCTTCTTCGTGTTTTATGTCAAATTTTGACTATAAAATTAACTAACAAAGTGTCAATGCATGTCACGAAAAATTATATCGTTGTATTCCCATTTGAACATAGTTTCGGATGATATAGTTTTTACTACGTGTGACTTATATTTTATATTAATTAAAATCATGATTAAACCCGCAAAAAAATCATGATTAAAATATGATCTTAAATACGATGAGGACTAATAAATCATAACGGAGATAGTAGTAGAGTCCTTCGGGGCCCGTCTCCTGTTTCAAAAATAAAAACAAATCTTGTTTACTAGTATATCATGTGAGCTGGGCGGTCGCCGTGCCCTGCACTGCTGGGTGAGCTCGCTGTCAGTGCGTGGGCATGGTAAGAAAACGATGCATGGCAGGTCATAGAAAACACGCGTTGATCTTTTGATGCTGCCTGCAAGAGGACAACTACTATAGCTGTTCACCATTGATGAAATATCTTGCAGTTTTTTATCTAGCAGAAATGAATCTAGTCCAATTTATTCTGCGTTCTCTCTACAAAATTGTTAATACTTTTTTGTGGACATAATAAAATTTACATCAAGGTCAATGAACAACCGAATGACTATTGTCGTCGCCAGAACGAGTCGCTGACGCGACGTTGCCACCGCTGCTATACCGGAGACAGCCTATCCTGTCGATGACACCTAGGAAGTCCTTGTGCACGTGCCCCTAAGGACCGGCGTCCCGGAGCCGCGGTCGTCTTTGTTGAATCCTTAAACCGATATGAAGAAGCTGACACCAAATCTCACCATTGCGTACGCACGTTGAGAAACCCTAATCTCGCCGCTTTAAGGAGCTGGGAGGAATCTTCGCCGGAGCTCCGTCTAATCCGTCCCGACGAACGAACTTGAGGAGAATTGGAGTCCGGAAGACTGACTCGAAGAAGAAGCGCCGCCCGCCGCACCGCCCTTACGAAGACTAAAATTCCTATCTATTTAAGCCGAGGCACCAAGAATAACCTCCCAGCCACCGACCGCCGGAGCGGCAGGCGGAGGGGTGGCGAATCCACGGGCTCACAGGCGGAATTGAAGGGACGAAGGCTTTCCCTAGTCGCCTTGCCAGAGGGGAAAGAAAAGGTTGTAATATATTACAAAATTATTAATTTCAGGGGCATAACTCCAATTCGTCTACATGTGATGTGGATGTCTGTAATTGTAAGATTTCTCACATGGTGCAAATATCAGTGTGTGTATTGTAATGCTATTTTAATATGTTTGTCAAGACTTTAGTCACCAAGGGTTATAAGTATGTTCTGTTTCAAAGTTGTCTATTTTTTTGCGAATACGCTGAGCAGCGCATCATTGCATTGATAGAAGGAAAGAACATTATATGGTTGGTTGGAGATCCATTAGCGTACACAGCTGATGCCATGTAAATCCAACAGGGAGCAGAAGAAGAGGTGTTGCTCGGCCCAAATACAGTCTAGTGATTTACAGGGAGCAATGCGTCCAACCCTTTAGCACCAGCCTTGGTCCAGCAGCAGGTCTCATCCTGGATAGTGCAAACTAGAACTGTAGTAAAAGGATGCAATCCGTTGAAGATGAAAGTGTTGTGGTGTTTCCAGATGAACCAAACCGTGAGGGTGCATAAGGAACCGAGCCCTCTGCGGAGGGAGGCCGGAGACCCCTCATTGAACATTGCACGGTTTAAATTTCTAGTCACCAAGCATTCATTTCTTGCAAGATGTCTGTCTAGTCACCGAACATGTGCATGGTGGCTAAGCTACCAAGTGCCCCTTGGTCACAGCTCGGAGCTACTCCCTCCGTCCGCGAATAAGTGTACTTCTAGCTTTTGTTTTAAGTCAAAGATTTAAAACTTTGACCACCTTTTTAGGAAAAAGTAAAAGCATTGATGACTTCAAATTAGTATCACTAGATTCATCATGAAATGTATTCTGATAATATATCAATTTGATGTCATATATGTTACTACTATTTTTTAGAAAATTGGTTAAAATTTTAAAACTTTGACATAGAACAAAAGCTAGATGTACACTTATTCGCGGACGGAGGGAGTATTAGTCACCACCATTTGCTGCGCAGCTATTGCTTTCACATAGTCTCACCAAGCTGTAGTCAGTAGCTATTGATATGACTTTTAGTTTCAAAGTAATCACAATGGTGGTCCCCAAATATCTGTAGAGACTATGCTATAGCCGCCATGAAGAGACCAAGTAGTGTTGGTAGTAACCACGTTTGGACTTTTAGCAACCAACCACCTTATATAGTGGTCAAAAGTCATAGCTCTAGTAGTGTTGATGAACGATCATTGCTTGATACAACATATTAACATCAATCAAAATAGATAAATGAAATAGTCCTCGTCAGATGTTGAAATCAAAGTAGGAACATAGAAAGTAAGGGATTCAAAGTTCTGATCTGATAGGTAACACATCGCTAGCGACAAAGAAAATATTCTATTGAAAAGAGTCCCGATCTCACTAGAAACGTACAAGAAGTACTAATACATGCACATCTACCATGGATAAACATGAATCAGTTAAGAAACATGTATCATAAGCAGGTAGCATGATACACCTGTTTGTTATAAAGACAGATCTGTATGAAAAGAGAGCAAACCATTACAATCATTCGAAATTAAATATCAAAACATCAAACAATCTTCTACAAAGTGGTGACAGTTATGTCTTAAAAGGATACACAAGTATTAGAAGTCCAACTCAAATATTTTGCCACGTCATGCACCTTTGTCACCTTCCTCCGGAGAGATCGGAGATGACCTCCGCACTATACATCAGCTCCAACATGGTTGAGCCTAGGTACTCTGGTGAAAACTCTGGGAGCGGCACGTCGCCGTCGAGGTACTGTGCGACTAGCCGTATGGTTGGCCTTGCATTGGGCAAAGGATGGGAGCACCGAAGCCCGAGTTCAAGCACTAGAGAGTCATGGTCAAGACTAAAGCTTGGCATCCTAATGTCTGCCGACTTAGTGATGCAACCCTGACGCCAATGTTCGGCAACGCAGTCCACAAGCATGACATGGTTGTTCCCCTCGTCTTCCTTGATCAGAATCTCAGCACCGGCCGCTGGAGCGACAGGCGGAGGGGTGGCGAATCCACGGGCTCGCCGGCGAAATAGAAGGGAGGAAGGTTTTCCCTAGTTTTCTTGCGAGAGGGGAAAGAAAAAGATGTAATATATTACAAAATTGTTAATTTTTGGGGCATAACTCCAATTTGTCTATATGTGACGTGGATGTCTGTAATTGTAAGATTTCTCGCATGGTGCAAATGTCAGTGTGTATATGATAACAATATTTTAATATGTTTTTCATGACTTTAGTCACCAATGCTTGTAAGTATGTTATGTTTCAAAGCTGTCTATTTTTAACGAATACACTGAGTAGCATATCATTGCATTGATAGAAAGAAAAAACTTTACAGGTTGGTTGGAAATCCATTAGCGTACACAGCTAATGCCATGTAAATTCAACAGGGAGCAGAAGAAGAGGGGTTGCTCAGCCCAATTACAGTCTAGTGATTTAGAGGGAGCAACATGTCCAACCCTTTTTTTTTGAAGTACACATGTCCAACCCTTTAGCACCAGCCTTGGTCCAGCAGCAGGTCTCGTACTGAATGATGTGAACTAGAACTGTAGTAGAAGGATGCAATCCGTCGAAGATGACAGCGTTGCGATGTTTCCAAATGAATCAAGCCGTGAGGGTGCATAAGGAACCGAGCCCTTTGAGGAGGGAGGCCGGAGATCCCTCATTGAACATTGCACGGTTTAAATTTTTAGTCACCAACCATTCATTTCTTGCAATATGTCTATCTGGTCACCAAACATGTGCATGGTGGCTAAGCTACCAAGTGTCGCTTGGTCTTCACCACCATTTGCTTGGTAGTAGCTATTGCTTTCACTTAGTCTCAGCAAGCTGTAGTCGGTAGCTATTGATATGACTAGTAATCACAATGGTGGTCCCCAAATATCTGTAGAGACTATGCTATAGCCGCCATGAAGAGACCAAGTAGTGTTGGTAGTAATCATGTTTGGACTTTTAGCAACCAACCACCTTATGTAGTGGCTAAAAGTCATAGCTCTAGTACTGTTGACGAACGATCATTGTTTGAGGCAACATATTAACATCAATCAAAATAGATAAATGAAATAGTCCTCGTCAGATGTTGAAATCAAAGTAGGAACGTAGAAAAGTAAGGGATTCAAAGTTCTGATCTGATAGGTAGCACATTGCTAGCGACAAAGAAAATATTCTATTGAAAAGAGTCCTGATCTCACTGGAAACATACAAGAAGTACTAATACATGCACATCTACTATGCATAAACATGAATCTGTTAAGAAACGCCTATCATAAGCAGGTAGCATGCATGATACACCTGTTTGTTATAAAGATGCATCTGCAAAAAGAAAGTAAACCATTACAATCATTCAAAATTAAATATCAAAACATCAAACAAACTTCTACTAAGTAGTGCTAGTTACGTCTTACAGGGATATACAAGTATTAGAAGTCCAACTCATCAGTTATTTTGGCACGGCATTCACCTTTGTCACCTTCCTCCGGAGAGATCGGAAATGACACCCAATGACACGTATGACATTGCATTCTTGTTAAAAAACTCCGCGCTGTACATCTGCTCCAGCATGGTTGAGCCGAGGTACTCTGGTGAAAACTCCGGGAGGGGCATGTCGCCATCGAGGTACTGCATGACTTGTCGTATGGTTGGCCTTGCGTTGGGCAAAGGATGGGAGCACAAAAGCCCGAGTTTTAGGACTAGAGAGACCTGGTCAAGACCCAAGCTGTTTGGCATCCTAATGTCTGCCGCCTTAGTGATGCAACCCTGACGCCAATGTTCGGCAACCCAGTCCACGAGCATGACGCGGTTGTTTTCCTCGTCTTCCTCGATCGGCCTCCGCCCACAGGTGACCTCCAGGAGGAACGCACCGAAGGCGAAGACATCGGTAGCCGGGGTTGCCTTGCCGGTGTGTCCTAGTTCAGGGGCTAGGTAGCCCATGGTGCCGACCACGTGTGTGGTCCGCGCATCGGACCCATGGTCGTAGAGCCTTGCTAGGCCGAAATCCCCTAGCCGCCCGTTCATCTCGCCATCCAAGAGCACGTTGCTTGCCTTGACGTCTCGATGGATGACGATCTGCTCCCAACCCTCATGGAGGTAGGATAACCCTGAAGCCACTCCCCTGATGATGTGCAACCTCTGAGGCCACTCCAATGTAGCCTTGCCAGGGCTGGGATCATGGAGGTATTTGTCTAGGCTGCCATTTGGCATGTGATCGTAGACCAAGAGAAGCTCCCCCTTTCGCCGGCAATAGCCGAGCAGCTGCACGAGGTTGCGGTGGTGCAGCCGGCGC
Source organism: Triticum aestivum (assembly GCF_018294505.1). NCBI lineage: Eukaryota > Viridiplantae > Streptophyta > Magnoliopsida > Poales > Poaceae > Triticum > Triticum aestivum. Next base: position 663,713,851 of record NC_057803.1, read on the forward strand.
ATGCTCGCGACCTCCGCGACGAACTCCTTCATCCCCTGCCTCGACTGGTGCGACACCCGCTTGACGGCCACCTCCGTGTCCATGTCGGGCTTGCGGAGCACGCCCTTGTAGACGCTTCCAAAGCCTCCCGCGCCGAGGAGGTTGGTCTCGCTGAACCCCTTGGTCGCCTGGTACAGGTCCTTGTAGGAGAAGGGCTGGGGTCCGAAGGCGACCTCCCAGTCCTCCCGGACCTCCGCGTACCTGAGTCGCCGTCGGACTAAGATGTAAGCGGCGATGCCGACGGCCAGAACCACCGTCGCCGACGCTATGGGCAGCACGATCTCCAGCACCCTGGACCGTGGCTTGGGCCCGGTGGGCGGCAGGGCGGGCAAGGAGGAGATGTTCAGCGTCGGCGCCGGCCCGTCCAGCGCGAAGCTCCAACCGACGACGAAGTGGCGCGCAAAGAGGATTCCGGTGGCCGACGAGAACCCGACGTACGCCGTGTCCTGGTGCTGCACCACGGCCGAGAGGTTCACGGCGGTCCGCAGCAGGGGCGTCTTGGGCCTGGCGACGCCCAGGGGAGCCATGGTCACCGTGATCTCGGCTGCCGCGCCATCGTAGTCCACCCAGACCTGCATCGCCTGCCTGCTGATCAGGCTCAGGTTCTGGAACCGGCCCGTGGCGTCGTCGTAGTAGCCGGCGTCGGCGGATGCTCGCGACACCATGCTGTCGACGTCGACGCCGACGTGGTTGCTATTCATGTCCCGGCACTCGGAGTTGAGGAGGGTGTCGAGCTCCACGGCGAAGATGTGGGCGTTGGGGTTGGTGTTGTTGGTGGCGTTGAGGAGGCCGAGGAACTGGCCCGGCAGCGCGGTGGCGAGCACCTCCTTGGACGTGGTGACGAAGAAGGCCATGCCGGGGCTGCTGAGGTCAATGTACTGCCCGAAGATGGCGAAGACGAAGGCCGTCGAGAAGGAGCGCGCGGCGCGGAGCGGCACCGGGGACGGGTGGAAGGCGTGGCCTTTCTGCTGGATAGTGCCATTGGTCAGCATGAGGAGGCCGCTGGGCGTGACCTCGGCCGCGCCGTCGAGGTCGAGGCTCCTGCCCGCAAAGCCATTGTAGGCGAACTGCCGACCGTCGTCGGCACAGACGGTGGCCGCGAGGAGAAGGAACAGGGTGGCCAAGTGGAAGAGCTGGAGAGGCATGGCTTGTGCATCCGTTTGCTTGCTCGATCGGACGTTGCGGTGGCGCAAGAAAGCCTCTGTCTCTTTGTTTGTGTACTTCTTGGGAGTTATCAAGCGAAAACTCTCTCTTGCCAATGTGTACTGAAAGGCATGGTTATGTCACGGGATCAATGGTGGGGGAATAAAAATCAATGGTCGCTCGTTCCACGAACCTACCGACTGAAAGGCATCGAGTCTAGTATACTGAGAGAGACTAATTCGGGACGGGAACGTTTGGTTCCTGGGTGTATATACACCGTATATGAAAAATAAATTAGCAATTCAAAAAATTCAAAAAAATCTGAAAATATTTTTGAAATAAACTTGACCTTCTATTATACTTGTGAGGTAAATTCACAAAAATAAAATCACCCTTTGACTTCTTTTTAAAAAAGACAATTTTCCGGTCAAAACAGTGTAATAGTAAATCCTCTGTTTATGTTACTTATCGGGAGTTATCAAGAGAAAACTCTCTTGCCAGTGTCTACTGAAAGGCATGGTTATGTCACGGGATCAATGGTGGGTGAATAAAAATCAATGGTGTGGTGTGGCTAGCGGGGCTTGGTCGCTCATTCAACGAACTTACCTACTGAAAGCAATGGGTGGAATTGGGTCTAGATAATAGTACTACTTATTACTGAGACTAATTTCCGTATCAATTGGGTGACTTTGCGTGAGAATGCAAACACGCAGTTGTCATTCTCCAGCAGACGCGTACGTGGACCGGCGGGAGACGAAGACGAGTTCTTCTACTAGACTTTGCCGTACGGTGACAGACGAGATGATCAGATTGGAGTTTTCCATGTTTCCTATGACCTGTTGTATATAGGGCATTGATAGGAGCCGGCGCACCGGCCGAAATTTTGGCCGATCGGTCCCTGACCACCTGATTTAGTACAAATCAGACGACGTACGCACCGACGAGATCCCCTTTCTTCCATCCCTGGCGTCTTTTTCTCTCAAGAAAACCCCAATCACACTGCTGCAGACGAGCGACACGGCCTGCCTCGAAAGACTGCCAAGACGCATCTCGCCCCCCTCGCCACCGGTCATCGCCCCTCGCCGTCGTCATCTTCTGCATTTCTTGCTGGCTATGCATGTCTAGCAGCATGCACTCGTAGTTGTAGCTCCCCATGGTGATGGTCGAAGCTCCGGTGCGATGCAACAGCTCCGATGGTGCCTTCGCCGGTCGCGGCAACCCGGCGACGAGCTCGCGGAAGTGTGCTCTCCCTCGGGGAGCCAGTAGCAGCAAAATTGTTCGCAGATCGTAGCAAAAAAAACATGCTTCTTCCAACCAAAAAGAGCTCGCCGGTGCAGCCACCCCCACCCATCGTAGCAAAAAACGCTGACCAGTTAGTAGCTTTTGCGGTTGTGGGTTGAAGCAAAAACCGTCGCGGTTGTAGCACCAGGTTGACGCTGGTGATGGCTAGTCTCAAAACGAGGTGCTGATTGTAGCAGAAAAACGACACGGTTGTAGCAATGTTTCAACGCCCGGGGTGGGTTGTAGAAAGATGAGAGGCTCGTTGTAGCACAAAAGCAATATGGTTGTAGCAAAAAAAAAACACCAGTGGTAGCAAAAAAAACATCGTCGTCGCTGTCCGCATCTCTGCCATGATTGGATGAAGCAAATTTTCTCGCCGCTCGTAGCAAAAACTGATGACGATTGCAGCAAAAACCTCGTCTCCACCGTCGTGGGTCGTAGCTCTGTCATGAATGGATGTAGCAAAAAATGAGGCTGGTTCGAGCACGCCGCATCGTTGGTTCCAGCAGAAAAACAAAGAAGGAAGAAAGTAATCAAAAAGGAAAGGACAAACAACTAAAGAAACTCTTCTGAAAAACATTATGACATCTATTGCAATTTTTGAGTTTTCCTATTTCTTTCATATTTTATTTGTTTATTTTTTGTTTATTTTCTTCAATCATTAAAATAAGTTAATAAAAGAAACAAACAAGTAAAAGTTCTCGAAAACAATATCTGGGTCAAATCTTTGCCAAGCACCATAACACCGGAGCTTGGCAAAGGCCTTATAGGGGCACCCACCACGAGGCAAGACAACGGAAATATGATGGTTGGGCTTCCTTTGTCGAGTTCCCTCCATAGGGAACTCGGCACAACGCTTCCACTTTGTCTACCCCTCTGCCATAAAACGTGGGTGCGGCCCGGCTTAATCGCCCACTCTGCACCTTGTTGCCCTCCTCTCCCTCCTCCATCGATGTCCCTCCCTTGTCTCCCTCCTCCACCGCGGTCGCCGGACCATCTCCTCCCCCTCCTTCCCGTCGTGCCGCCATGGATCGAACCCTCGTAACCGCTGCGGAGCTCCTGGGCACTAACCTTGTGGCCCTCCTCTCCCTCCTCCACCATTGTCCCTCTCTCGTCTCCCTACTCAACTGTCGCCCATGCGTCGCCTCTTCTCCTCCTCCTCGCAGCCGTGCCGCCATGGATCCAACCCTCGCAGCTGCCATTGAGACCACGAGCGCCACCGCCAACATCATCCCTAAGGCCTTGTTCGGTTGCGGGTGAATCCGAGTGGATTGAAGGGGTTTGAGGGGGATTTAAACCTCTTCTAAGTCAAAATATGAACCAATCCCTGCCAATCCCCTCCAATCCTCTTGGAGAGAGGATTAACCGAACAAAGCCTAATGGGGGCCGCTACCGCGCCCACGAACGTCGTCCCAATGGGGCAACCGCTGCGCCTACGGATGTTGCCCCATCATCTACACTGTCATCGCTGGAGTCATGTCTGTCGCACCCACGGCCACGGCCGTCCCCAGGCCCATCGCGACCACGCCCCCGGTCACAACCGTCATGAACCCGTTCCCATCGGGGCGGACTGGATGACGCTACGCTTAGATGGAACTTTTGTCTATGTGGAGGAGATATATATGAAAAAGTAAGGGGAATAAGATCTCATGCACGAGTAAAGCTATGTATGTACTTCTAAGAAAATACAATAGGTGTGAAGAAAGAGAAAGAGAGAAGGTAGAAAAAAGTATTAACGAATAGTCAACCATATTGTATGAGTGAATGGTATTGCTAACTCTCGATGACATGGCAGTCTTGTATATCCAGTTTTTGGACATAGTATTAACCTTGCTCTTACACTAGTAGAAACAAAGGTCCAGGCCGGGTCAGCCCATTAGTCCCGGTTCAGTCAAGAACCGGGACCCATGGGGGCATTGGACCCGGTTCGTGCGCCCGGGGGCCGGCCGGGCCACGTGGGCCATTGGTCCCGGTTCGTCTGGACCATTTGGTCCCGGTTGGTGGAACGAACCGGGATCAATGGGCCTTGCTCCTGGCCCACCATCATTGGTCCCGATTGGTGGCTCAAACCGGGACCAAAGGCTGCCCTTTAGTCCCGGTTCATGCCACCAACCGGGACCAATGAGGTGCCGATATATACCCCCTCACGTAAGAGCAGAGCACACTGCTCTGTTTTTTCTGGCAGCCGAGGGGGAGAGGGCTTGGTGGTGTTCTAGCTCACCTCCTATGCACACAAGGTGTTCGATGGAATGCCCGAGCCACACTACTTAAGCTTTCTCCTCTTCAAGCTCGACATCCAAGCTTCATTTTCCTCAATATTTTTCTAGGTATAGCGGTCCGTCACGCCACATCCCCGTCTTCACCGCCGTCGATCACCCGCGCCGATCTCATTGCCGGCACCACCGTGGTGAGCCTCTTGTTCTTATCTTCTTTCTGAAAGGAAAAATATTCTTACTTGTATGTTTAGATAGATACTTGTATTATTTTTTTACTTGTATTATTGCATCTTATATAGTGCGATAGTTTTGGTATCCGCCCCCGTCGGCCCTCGTCCTGTCTATGATTCGGATGTGGTATATATTATCTGTTCATAACTATTGGTTCATTTATTGTTTATGAAAATTATGCCGACCAACGTGACATATATTTTATTTATCTAGGAGGTTCTTGAACCGGAAATTCCAACCGACCCTATTGTCGAGAGGTTAAATTTAGTTGAAGAAGAAAACAATTTCTTGAAGTAAAAAATAAGAAAAATTGAGGAGGAGAAGATGATATTGGAGTTGCATGTTGCGGATGTCGTCGATGATCACAAGATCAAGATGGATGCAATGCGCTTGAAGATTAGAAAGATTAGAAAATATGACATTCATACCGAGGCTTGGTATCATTATGTCGTTGGATCAGTTGTTACCTTGGTTGCGATTATGATCGCATTTGTTTTCGCATTGAAATGTTTTACATAGTTTCAATGTATGGTTTAATTAATTTAGATGCTCTGCAGAGGTTTATGTTGTTAGATGAGAACTATGTATGTACTTTGGTTTTAATGTGATGATGAACTTCTATTAATTTGGTCACTTAATTATCTATTCATGATGTTTTGTAATGATTTTTGACACACTTAATTATATATAATGCACGCAGATGAACCGGCAATGGATGTACGGTGACAGACACACCTCCGAGTACATTAAGGGCGTGCATGATTTTCTCGAAGTGGCTGAGGCAAACAAGCAGAATGGTTTTATGTGTTGTCCATGCCCTGTATGTGGGAATACGAAGTCTTACTCTGACCGGAAAATCCTTCACACCCACCTGCTTTACAAGGGTTTCATGCCACACTATAATGTTTGGACGAGGCACGGAGAAATAGGGGTTATGATGGAAGACGGCGAAGAAGAAGAGTATGATGACAGCTATGTGCCCCCTGAATACGGTGATGCTACTGAACATCAAGAGGAACCAGATGATGTGCATGATGCTGCTACAACGGGCGAAGCTGCTGAAGATCAAGAGGAACCAGACAATGTGCCCGATGATGATGATCTCCGCCGGGTCATTGTCGATGCAAGGACACAATGCGAAAGTCAAAAGGAGAAGCTGAAGTTTGATTGCATGTGAGAGGATCACAAAAAAGGGTTGTACCCCAATTGCGAAGATGGAAACATAAAGCTCGGTACCGTACTGGAATTGTTGCAGTGAAATGCAGAGAATGCTGTGCCTGACAAAGGATTTGAGAAGTTACTGAAAATATTGAAGAAGAAGCTTCCAAAGGATAACGAATTACCCGACAGTACATACACAGCAAAGAAGGTCGTATGCCCTCTAGGATTGGAGGTACAGAAGATACATGCATACCCTAATGAGTGCATCCTCTACCGCGGTGCGTACAAGAATCTAAACGCATGCCCGGTATGCGATGCATTACGGTATAAGATCAGACGAGATGACCCTAGTGATGTTGACGGCGAGCCCCCCAGGAAGAGGGTTCCTGCGAAGGTGATGTGGTATGCTCCTATAATACCACGGTTGAAACGTCTGTTCAGAAACGGAGAGCATGCCGAGTTGATGCGATGGCACACTGAGGACCGTAAGAAAGACGGGAAGTTGAGAGCACCCGCTGACGGGTCGCAGTGGAGAAAAATCGAGAGAGTACTGGGCTGAGTTTGCACGTGACCCAAGAAACGTATGGTTTGGTTTAAGCGCGGATGGCATTAATCCTTTCAGGGAGCAGAGCAGCAATCGCAGCACCTGGCCCGTGACTCTATGTATGTATAACCTTCCTCCTTGGATGTGCATGAAGCGGCAGTTCATTATGATGCTAGTTCTCATCCAAGGCCCTATGCAACCCGGCAACGACATTGATGTGTACCTAAGGCCATTAGTTGAAGAACCTTTACAGCTGTGGAATGGAAACGGTGTACGTATGTGGGATGAGCACAAATAGGAGGAATTTGACCTAAAGGTGTTGCTATTCGTGACCCATCAACGATTGGCCCGCTCTCAATAACCTTTTAGGACAGACAAACAAGGGATACCACGCATGCAAACACTGTTTACTTGACACCAAAAGTATATACCTGGGAAGCTGCAGGAAGAATGTGTACCTGGGCCATCATCGATTTCTTCCGACCAACTATCAATGTCGAAAGAAAGGCAAGCATTTCAAAGGCAAGGCAGATCACTGGAAGAAGCCCGCCATGCGTACCGGTGATCACATACTTGCTATGGTCAATGATTTACACGTAATCTTTGGAAAGGGTCCCGGCAGACTAGCTGTTCTGAGTGATGCTGGGGGACACGCACCCATGTGGAAGAAGAAATCTATATTTTGGGACCTACCCTACTGGAAAGACCTAGAGGTCCGCTCTTCGATCGACGTGATGCACGTGACGAAGAACCTTTCCGTGAACCTGCTAGACTTCTTGGGCGTGTATGGGAAGACAAAAGATACACTTGAGGCACGGGAGGACCTGCAATGTTTGCACGAAAAAGACGGCATACCTCCGAAGCAGTATGAAGGTCTTGCCAGCTACGCTCTTACCAAAGAAGAGAAGGAAATATTCTTTGAATGCCTGCTTAGTATGAAGGTCCCGACTGGCTTCTTGTCGAATATAAAGGGAATAATAAATATGGCAAAGAAAAAGTTTCAGAACCTAAAATCTCATGACTGCCATGTGATTATGACACAACTGCTTCCGGTTGCATTGAGGGGGCTTCTACCGGAAAACGTCCGATTAGCCATTGTGAAGCTATGTGCATTCCTCAATGCAATATCTCAGAAGGTGATCGATCCAAAAATCATACCAAGGCTAAGGAGTGATGTGGCGCAATGTCTTGTCAGTTTAGAGCTGGTGTTCCCACCATCCTTCTTCAATATCATGACGCACGTCCTAGTTCATCTAGTCGACGAGATTGCCATTCTGGGGCTCGTATTTCTACACAATATGTTCCCCTTTGAGAGGTTCATGGGAGTCCTAAAGAAATATGTCCGTAACCGCGCTAGGCCAGAAGGAAGCATCTCCATGGGCCATCAAACAGAGGATGTCATCGGGTTTTGTGTTGACTTCATTCCTGGCCTTAAAAAGATAGGTCTCCCTAAATCGCGGTATAAGGGGAGACTGACTGGAAAAGGCATGCTTGGAAGGGACTCAATAATATGCAGGGACGGATATTCTTGGTCTCAAGCACACTGCACAGTTTTATAAAACTCTACCTTGGTGACCCCTTATGTCGATGAACACAAGAACAGTCTGCGCTCCAAACACCCGGAGCAGTGCGACGACTGGATTACATGTGAACACATCAGGACTTTCAGCAGTTGGTTGGAAACACGTCTCAGAGGTGACAACACTGGTTGTGATGAGCTGTACTTGTTGTCCAGGAGACCATCTTCGACTGTTACGATTTGGAAAGGATAGGAGATAAATGGGAATGCATTTTACACGATTGACCAAGATCAAAAGAGCACCAACCAAAACAGTAGTGTCCGCTTTGATGCAGCCACCGAGAGGGGAAAGGACACATATTATGGTTACATAGTGGACATATGCAAACTTGACTACAGACATGATTTTAAGGTCCCTTTGTTTAAGTGCAAGTGGGTCAATCTCTCAGGAGGCGGGGTATAGGTAGACCCATAGTACGGAATGACAACAGTGGATCTGAAAAATCTTGGGTACACTGACGAACCGTTCGTCCTAGCCAATGATGTGGCACAGGTTATCTATGTGAAGGACATGTCTACCAGACCGAGAAAAAGAAAAGATAAGGAAGCGAATACATCATACAATGAGCCAAAGCGTCACATAGTTCTTTCAGGAAAAAGGGACATCATGGGAGTGGAGGGCAAGACAGACATGTCTGAAGATTATGAAAAGTTTCATGAAATTCCTCCCTTCAAAGTCAAGGATGACCCCAGCATCCTGATAAACGATGAAGATTATCCATGGTTACAGCGCAATAAGCAAATGACACAAGCGAACAAAAAGTGAAGACTTTCTCCCGCAACTATTATGATGATACCATGCCAACTTTGTAACAGACGACTATGATACCATTGTCCGTTTTGTACATGCACATGCTATGTGGGTGAAATTATGATACCATGCCAATTTTCAACTTTTTCAGAGTTCATTTGAAATGCTTTAATGTCTTATGGTTCGGCCCTCCTAATACCATTAATCCCGGTTCGCTCCTTGTCAACTATGTTCTCACCAAGAACACTCTCAAGAGGGCAGCCACGTGGGCCATTGGTCCCGGTTCGTCTGGACCTTTTGGTCCCGGTTCCACGCACGAACCGCGACCAATGCGCCTCGCCCTGGCCCATGACCATTACTCCCGGTTTGTGCCACAAACCGGGACTAATGGGTTGGTCCTCGTTGCGCTCAGAGTTTAGTCCCACCTCGCCAACCGAAGGACGCTCACACCAGTTTATAAGCCCGTCCCTCTCTGCCTTGTTGAGCTCCTCTCAAAGTGAAAATAGATGCCTCTATACAGGGAATTTGACCTAAATTCATAGTGAATTTCTCTGAAATTCATAGAAATTTATTATGAATTTAGGTTGAATTTTCTCTATAGGCGCATCTATGTTCATTTTTTTAGTAAAGTTAATCACAAATTTGTGATTCACACAAATTTCAAAGAATTCAAATTTTAACTATTCAAATTTGAAAACTAATGGCACTAACAGAAAGTTTATAATTTTGCTGACCTAAAAGCAAAAAGAACTAAAAATAAAGCAAAAAACAAAAAAAATACAGAAAACAAAACAAAAAAACTGGAAACAAAATAAAAATAGCAACAATAAGTATTTTTTTGTAAGTAGAAACAAAATAAAATAAATAAAGCAACAAAGAAAACAACAAATCAAAAAAAAAGTGTTTTCAAATTTGAAAACTAATGGCACT
>NC_057803.1:663725016-663725711 GCF_018294505.1 Triticum aestivum
CCGCTGTCGCCCTCGCCGGCCGCCCCCGATGTGAGCCGCCGCCGTCAGGGCTCTGTATTCAGTGTGCTTTTTTTCATATATACATGTGTATTTTTTTTGTTCATTGCATTTTTTTCATATATATAATGTATATATGTATGTTGTAGCTATATGATGAATGGATGTGGCTATGTATGTATGAATATAATGTTCATAGCATTTTTTGTTTATATATGTTTTTTCATATATGTATTAATTTTTTATTTAGGTTGTTAGTAGATATCGATTTTAGGTTAGTGCATTTTAGGTTAGTGTAGAGGAAAAAGTAAAATAAGAAAAAGGAAGAAAAGAGGAAGAAGGGAGAAGGAAGAAGAAGAAGAAAAAGAAGGAGAGGAAAAAGGAAAATAAGAAGAGGAAGAAAGGAGAAGAAGAGGAGAGGAAGAAGAGGAGAAATAAATAAGAAGAGGAAAAAAGAAGAAAAAGAAGAGGAGAAGAAGAAAGGAATAGAGGGAGAAGAAGAAAAAATAGAATATTTTCTATTTTTTTCTTTTTCTCCCTCTATTCCTTTCTTCTTCTCCTCTTTTTTTTATTTTTTTTCTTTGATCTTATCCTCTATCGTCGTCGATATACCCCTCCCGATAACTTCAACATGAGGGGGGGTCGATATACCCCCTCCCCGATAATATTATTTTTCCATGTACGTATGTCGTGTCGAT
>NC_057803.1:663725821-663726910 GCF_018294505.1 Triticum aestivum
ATACCCCCTCCCGATAACTTCAACACGTGGGGGGGGGATCGACATACCCCCTTGATGGGGAACGTAGCAGAAATTCAAAAAATTTCCTACGTATCACCAAGATCTATCTATGGAGAGACCAGCAACGAGTAGTAAGGAGAGTGCATCTACATACCCTTGTAGATCGCTAAGCGGAAGCGTTCAAGTGAACGGGGTTGATGGAGTCGTACTCGTCGTGATTCAGATCACCGATGATCCTAGTGCCGAACGGACGGCACCTCCGCGTTCAACACACGTACAGCTCGACGATGTCTCCCACGCCTTGATCCAGCAAGGAGAGAGGAAGAGGTTGAGGAAGACTCCATCCAGCAGCAGCACAACGGCGTGGTGGTGATGGAGGAGCGTGGCAATCCTGCAGGGCTTCGCCAAGCACCTACGGGAGAGGAGGAGGTGTCACGGGAGGGAGGGAGGCGCCAAGGGCTCAGGTATGGATGCCCTCCCTCCCCTCCACTATATATAGGGGCAGGGGAGAAGGGGGAGGCGCAGCCTTGCCCCCTACTCCAAGAAAGGGGTGCGGCCAAGAGGGGGGGAGGAGTCCATCCTCCCCAAGGCACCTCGGAGGTGCCTTCCCCCTTGAGGACTCTTCCCTCTAGGGTTCCCTAGGCGCATGGGCCTCTTGGGGCTGGTGCCCTTGGCCCATGTAGGCCAAGGCGCACCCCCTACAGCCCATGTGGCCCCCCGAGGCAGGTGGCCCCACCCGGTGGGCCCCCGGGACCCTTCCGGTGGTCCCGGTACAATACCGATGACCCCGAAACTTGTCCCGATGGCCGAAACAGGACTTCCTATATATAAATCTTTACCTCCGGACCATTCCGGAACTCCTCGTGACGTCCGGGATCTCATCCGGGACTCCGAACAACATTCGGTAACCACATACAAACTTCCTTTATAACCCTAGCGTCATCGAACCTTAAGTGTGTAGACCCTACGGGTTCGGGAGACATGCAGACATGACCGAGATGTTCTCCGGTCAATAACCAACAGCGGGATCTGGATACCCATGTTGGCTCCCACATGTTCCACGATGATCTCATCGGATGAACCACGATG
>NC_057803.1:663727231-663728195 GCF_018294505.1 Triticum aestivum
TTAAAAATAGCAACAATAAGTATTTTGTTGTAAGTAGAAACAAAATAAAATAAATAAAGCAAGAAAGAAAACAAAAAAACAAAAAAAGTTTTCAAATTTGAAAACAAATGGCATTAACAGAAAGTTTATAATTTTTCTTAAACTAAAAGCAAAAAGAATTAAAAAATAAAGCAAAAAACAAAAGAAAATAAATAATGCAGAAAACAAAAAAAACTGGAAAAAAAATAAAAATAGCAACAATAAGTAAAGAAAACAAATAAACAAAAAAGTGCCTCCTACTGGGCCCCCATGGCTTGAATACGACTAGAAACCCAACCATGGGCCAGGATTCAGGCCCGCAGAAGGCCCAGCAGGCCCACAGGCAAAGCAGTGTCAGATTAGGCCCATAGGCCTGCAGTTCAGAGGAGTTCGAGAAAGAGGAGGCAGCAGTACTTATAAGCAGGTGGTCGACGCTCTCAACTAGCAAGGTGGGACTAAACTCCCACCACCGTGCCGCTGTGCAAGGCCATTGGTCCTGGTTGGTGGCACGAACCGGGACCAATGCCACCCTTTGGTCCCAGTTCGTGGCACCAACCGGGACCAATGCCCCCCTTTAGTCCCGGTTCGTGCCACCAACCGGGACCAAAGGCCGCCGCTTCCCGCCCTTTGGGCTGCTGAAAAGAGGCCTTTGGTCCCGGTTGGTGGCACAAACTGGGACTAAAGGCTTTGCTATATAAGCAAACACTTTGCAAAAATTCAGAATTTCATCGCCAATTGCCCCCGACGACGCCGACCTCCTCGACGCCGCCAGGCTGCCCCGCCGTCGTCGCCGTCGCCCGTGCCCCCGAGCCCACGCCAAAACCGTCCGCCGCCCCCGAGCCCACGCCCATGCCACCCACCGCCCCCGAGCGTGCCCGGTCGCGCCCCTGCCCCACGACCCGCCCCCCACCGTCACCGTCGTCATCGGCTATGCCCCTGCCCCGGT
>NC_057803.1:663732473-663738842 GCF_018294505.1 Triticum aestivum
TTTGACCGCTGTCCTGTGATCCATTCTTGGATCACTCTTGTACCCCTTGACTGACTCATGGTAAAGCACACTTCAGGTGCGGTACACAGCATAGCATACTGTAGAGCCTATGTCTTAAGCATAGGGGACGACCTTCGTTCCTTTCTCTCTATTCTGCCATGGTCGAGCTTTAAGTCTTAACTTCATACCTTACAACTCAGGCAAGAACTCCTTCTTTGACTGATCCATCTTGAACACCTTCAAGATCACGTCAAGGCATGTGCTCATTTGAAAGTACTATTAAGCGTTTTGATCTATCCTTATAGATCTTGATGCTCAATGTTCAAGTAGCTTAATCCAGGTTTTCCATTGAAAACACTTTCCAAATAACCCTATATGCTTTCCAGAAATTCTACGTCATTTCTGATCATTAATATGTCAACAACATATACTCATCAAAAATTCTAAAGTGCTCCCACTCACTTCTTTGGAAATACAAGTTTCTCATAAACTTTGTATACACCCAAAATCTTTGATCATCATCAAAGCATACATTCCAACTCCGAGATGCTCACTCCAGTCCTCAGAAGGATAGCTGGAGCTTTGCATACTTATTAGCATATTTCAGGATAGACAAAACCTTCCGGTTGTATCACATACAACCTTTCCTCAAGAATTGTCGAGGAAACAATGTTTTGACATCCTATCTGCAAGATTTCATAAATAATGCAGTAATTGCTAATATAATTCCAACAGACTCTTAGCATCGCTACGAGTGAGAAAGTCTCATCGTAGTCAACTCCTTCAACTTGTCGAAAAAACATCTTAACGACAAGTCGAGCTTTCTCAATGGTGACACTTACCATCATTGTCTGTCTTCCTTTCAAAATCCATATGTACCTAACAGCCTTACGACCATCAAGTAGTTCTTCCAAAGTCTACACTTTGTTTTCATACATGGATCCTCTCTCGGGTTTTATGGCCTTGAGCCATTTATCGAAATCCGGGCCCACCATCGCTTCTCCATAGCTCGTAGGTTCATTGTTGTCTAGCAACATGACTTCCAAGACAGGATTACGTACCACTCTGAAGTAGTACGTATCCTTGTCACCCCACGAGGTTTGGTAGTGACTTGATCCGAAGTTTCATGATCAATATCATAAGCTTCCACTTCAACTGGTGTAGGTGCCACAGGAACAACTTCCTGTGCCCTGCCACACACTAGTTGAAGAGACGGTTCAATAACCTCATCAAGTTTCCACCATCCTCCCACTCAATTCTTTCGCGAGAAACTTTTCCTCGAGAAAGGACCCGATTCTAGAAACAATCCCTTATTGCTTTCGAATCTGAGACAGGAGGTATACCCAACTGTTTTGGGTGTCCTATGAAGATGCATTTATCCGCTTTGGGTTCGAGCTTATCAGCCTGAAACCTTTCCACATAAGCATCGCAGCCCCAAACTTCTAAGAAATGACAGCTTAGGTTTCCCTAAACCATAATTCATACGGTGTCATCTCAACGGAATTATGTGGTGCCCTATTTAAAGTGAATGTGGTTGTCTCTAATGCCTAACCCATAAACTATAGTGGTACTTCGATAAGAGACATCATGGTATGCATCATATCCAATAGGGTGCAGTTATGATGTTCGGACACACCATCACACTATGGTGTTCCAGGCTGTATTAGTTGTGAAACTATTTCCACAATGTCTTAATTCTGTGCCAAACTCGTGATTCAGATATTCATATCTATGATCATATCATAGATCTTTTATCCTCTTGTCACGACGATCTTTCAACTTCACACTGAAATTACTTGAACCTTTCAATAGTTCAGACTCGTGATTCATCAAGTAAATATACTCAACATCTACTCGAATCATCTGTGAAGTAAGAACATAACGATATTCACTGCATGCCTCAGCACTCATTGGACTGCACACATCAAAATGTGTTACTTCCAACAAGTTGCTATCTTGTTCCATTTTACTGAAACCGAGGCTTTTCAGTCATCTTGCCTATGTGGTATGATTTGCATATCTCAAGTGATCCAAAATCAAGTGAGTCCAAACGATCCATCTGCATGGAGTTTCTTCATGGGTATACACCAATAGACATGGTTCGCATGTCTCAAACTTTTCAAAAATGAGTGAGTCCAAAGATCCATCAACATGGAGCTTCTTCATGCATTTTAAACCAATATGACTTACATGGCAGTGCCAGCAGTAAGTGGTACTATCATTACTATCTTTTGGCATGAAAATGTGTAACACTACGATCGAGATTCAATCAACCATTCAGGTTTAATGCTAATCTTGATGGTAGAGGGAGCGTGCGATGTTTGATTACATCAAACTTGGAAACACTTCCAACATATATCGTCAGCTCACTTTTAGCTAGTCTCCCTTTTATTCCGTAGCTTTTATTTCGAGTTACTAACACTTAGCAACCGAACCGGTATCTAATACCCTGGTGCAACTAGGAGTACTAGTAAAGTACACATTAACATAATGTATATCCAATATACTTCTATCGACCTTTCCAGCCTTCTTATCTACCAAGTATCTAGGGTAATTCTGCTCTAGTGGTTGTTCCCCTTATTACAGAAGCACTTAGTCTCGGGTTTGGGTTTTACCTTGGGTTTCTTCACTAGAGCAGCAGCTGATTTGCCGTTTCATGAAGTATCCCTTCTTGCCCTTGCCCTTCTTGAAACTAGTGGTTTCACCATCCATCAACAATTGATGCTCCTTCTTGATTTCTACTTTCGCGGTGTCAAACATCGCGAATACCTCAAGGATCATCATATCTATCCCTGATATGTTATAGTTCATCACGAAGCTCTAGCAGCTTGGTGGTAATGACTTCGGAGAAACATCACTATCTCATCTGGAAGATCAACTCCCACTCGATTCAAGCGATTGTTGTACTCAGACAATCTGAGCACAAGCTCAACAATTGAGCTTTTCTCCTTAGTTTGCAGGTTAAGAAAGTCATCGGAGGTCTTATACCTCTTGACATGGGCACGAGCCTGAAATCCCAATTTCAGCCCTCAAAACATCTCATATGTTTCGCGACGTTTCAAAAATGTCTTTGGTGCCTCAACTCTAAACCGTTTAACTGAACTATCACGTAGTTATCAAAACGTATGTCAGATGTTCACAACAACCACAGACAACGTTCGAGGTTCAGCACACTGAGCGGTGCATTAAGGATATAAGCCTTCTATGAAGCAATGAGGACAATCCTCAGTTTACGGACCTAGTCCGCATAATTGCTACTATCAACTTTCAACTAATTTTTCTCTAGGAACATATCTAAACAGTAGAACTATAGCGTGAGCTACGACATAATTTGCAAAAACCTTTTGACTATGTTCAGGATAATTAAGTTCATCTTATGAACTCCCACTCAGATAGACATCCCTCTAGTCATCTAAGTGATTACATGATCCGAGTCAAACTAGGCCGTGTCCGATCATCACGTGAGACGGACTAGTCATCATCGGTGAACATCTTCATGTTGATCGTATCTTCTATACGACTCATGCTCGACCTTTCGGTCTCCGTGTTCCGAGGCCATGTCTGTACATGCTAGGCTCGTCAAGTTAACCCTAAGTGTTTTGCATGTGTTCCGAGGCCATGTCTGTACATGCTAGGCTCGTCAACACCCGTTGTATTTGAACGTCTGAATAAAACACCCGATCATCACGTGATGTTTTGAAACAGCAAACTGTCGCAACGGTGCACAGTTAGGGGAGAACACTTCTTGAAATTGTTGTAAGGGATCATCTTATTTACTGCCGTCGTTCTAAGCAAATAAGATGTATAAACATGATAAACATCACATGCAATCAAATAGTGACATGATATGGCCATCATCACTTTGGTCCTTTTGATCTCCATCTTCGGGGCTCCATGATCATCATCGTCACCGGCATGACACCATGATCTCCATCATCATGATCTCCACCATCGTGTCTCCATGAAGTTGCCTCGCCAACTATTACTTCTACTACTATGGCTAACGGTTAGCAATAAAGTAAAGTAATTACATGACGTTTAAGTTGACACGCAGGTCACAAATAAATAAAGACAACTCCAATGGCTCCTGCCGGTTGTCATACTCATCGACATGCAAGTCGTGATTCCTATTACAAGAACATGATCAATCTCATACATCACATATATCATTCATCACATCCTTTTTTTGGCCATATCACATCACATAGCATACCCTGCAAAAACAAGTTAGACGTCCTCTAATTGTTGTTTGCATGTTTTACGTGGCTGCTATGGGTTTCTAGCAAGAACGTTTCTTACCTACGCATGAACCACAACGTGATATGCCAATTGCTATTTACCCTTCATAAGGACCCTTTTCATCGAATCCGATCCGACTAAAGTGGGAGAGACAGACACCCGCCAGCCACCTTATGCAACTAGTGCATGTTTGTCGGTGGAACCGGTCTCACGTAAGCGTACGTGTAAGGTTGGTCCGGGCCGCTTCATCCCACGATGCCGCCGAATCAAGATAAGACTAGTAACGGCAAGCATATTGAACAATATCGACGCCCACAACTACTTTGTGTTCTACTCGTGCAAAGAATCTACGCAATAGACCTAGCTCATGATGCCACTGAAGGGGAACGTAGCAGAAATTCAAAAATTTTCCTACGTATCACCAAGATCTATCTATGGAGAGACCAGCAACGAGTAGTAAGGAGAGTGCATCTACATACCCTTGTAGATCGCTAAGCGGAAGCGTTCAAGTGAACGGGGTTGATGGAGTCGTACTCGTCGTGATTCAGATCACCGATGATCCTAGTGCCGAACGGACGGCACCTCCGCGTTCAACACACGTACAGCTCGACGATGTCTCCCACGCCTTGATCCAGCAAGGAGAGAGGGAGAGGTTGAGGAAGACTCCATCCAGCAGCAGCACAATGGCGTGGTGGTGATGGAGGAGCGTGGCAATCCTGCAGGGCTTCGCCAAGCACCTACGGGAGAGGAGGAGGTGTCACGGGAGGGAGGGAGGCGCCAAGGGCTCAGGTATGGATGCCCTCCCTCCCCTCCACTATATATAGGGGCAGGGGAGAAGGGGGAGGCGCAGCCTTGCCCCCTACTCCAAGAAAGGGGTGCGGCCAAGAGGGGGGGAGGAGTCCATCCTCCCCAAGGCACCTCGGAGGTGCCTTCCCCCTTGAGGACTCTTCCCTCTAGGGTTCCCTAGGTGCATGGGCCTCTTGGGGCTGGTGCCCTTGGCCCATGTAGGCCAAGGCGCACCCCCTACAGCCCATGTGGCCCCCCGGGGCAGGTGGCCCCACCCGGTGGGCCCCCGGGACCCTTCCGGTGGTCCCGGTACAATACCGATGACCCCGAAACTTGTCCCGATGGCCGAAACAGGACTTCCTATATATAAATCTTTACCTCCGGACCATTCCGGAACTCCTCGTGACGTCCGGGATCTCATCCGGGACTCCGAACAACATTCGGTAACCACATACAAACTTCCTTTATAACCCTAGCGTCATTGAACCTTAAGTGTGTAGACCCTACGGGTTCGGGAGACATGCAGACATGACCGAGATGTTCTCCGGTCAATAACCAACAGCGGGATCTGGATACCCATGTTGGCTCCCACATGTTCCACGATGATCTCATCGGATGAACCACGATGTCAAGGACTCAATCGATCCCGTATACAATTCCCTTTGTCTAGCGGTATGGTACTTGCCCGAGATTCGATCGTCGGTATACCGATACCTTGTTCAATCTCGTTACCGGCAAGTCTCTTTACTCGTTCCATAACACATCATCCCGTGATCAACCCCTTGGTCACATTGTGCACATTATGATGATGTCCTACCGAGTGGGCCCAGAGATACCTCTCCGTTTACACGGAGTGACAAATCCCAATCTCGATTCGTGCCAACCCAACAGACACTTTCAGAGATACCCGTAGTGTACCTTTATAGCCACCCAGTTACGTTGTGACGTTTGGCACACCCAAAGCACTCCTACGGTATCCGGGAGTTGCACAATCTCATGGTCTAAGGAAATGATACTTGACATTAGAAAAGCTTTAGCATACGAACTACATGATCTTGTGCTAGGCTTTGGATTGGGTCTTGTCCATCACATCATTCTCCTAATGGTGTGATCCCGTTATCAACGACTTCCAATGTCCATGGTCAGGAAACCGTAACCATCTATTGATTAACGAGCTAGTCAACTAGAGGCTTACTAGGGACATGGTGTTGTCTATGTATCCACACATGTATCTGAGTTTCCTATCAATACAATTCTAGCATGGATAATAAACGATTATCATGAACAAGGAAATATAATAATAATCAATTTATTATTGCCTCTAGGGCATATTTCCAACACGGA
>NC_057803.1:663738974-663753155 GCF_018294505.1 Triticum aestivum
GATAACTTCAACACGGAGGGGGGGCGTCGATATACCCCCTCCCGATAACTTCAACACGTGGGGGGGGGGGTCGACATACCCCCTTCCGATAACTTCAACACGTGGGGGGGTCGATATACCCCCTCCCTGATAACATTTATTTTCCCATGTATGTATCTCGTCGTTGTCGATATTACCCCCTTGAAGCATTGTCGAGGCCCCCCCAAACCCTAGAGAAGCAGTGTCGAGGCCACTAATTAATATGATTCCATATCTGTCATGTTTGAATAATAATTGCCATGTTGTAAATATTTGTAGAAACTATGGACACCCCCAGAGACGAAGCAACAGAAGCGATGTTGGGGGAGATAATCGCAGAAGGAAGTGATGCCGTCTTATCGTTTCTGAACGACACCGATGGTCTGGAAGGACAGCGTGAAGAAGCAGGCTATGAATATGATGGCTCCTTTGACCCAATGCCGGTGCAAGAAGGAGACCATGAGGACGGCTCCGGTGACCCAATGACGGTGCAAGAAGGAGACCGTGATGACGGCTCCGGTGACCGAACCGAGTCTGGCCAGGTATATATATTAGTTAAGTCTGTGCTGACTAGCTAATTGATGCATTCATTGTTTTGGTATATGTACACATATTAATTAACTCTCATCTTTCTTCTTTTTTCTAGCCCTCCGGATTGAGCACAACTTCGGTTAGGAGACGAGGCCCGAAGAAAAAGTTGAGCTCGGATAAAAGGTTTGAGATCACAGCAATCGCACGCGACGGCGAACCGATTGAACCCATCCGGATAAAGAACGCATTTGCTGCTCAGTGCGGGGTTCTTGTTAGGGACAAGATCCCGATCAGCATCCACCAATGGTATAAGCCTAAGGAGGAAGACCCTCAGGTGTCTTATGTCAATGATATGCAGAAAGATGATCTTTGGACTGAGCTGAAGGCAAATTTCACCCTACCGCCAGAGGAGGATCCGGAGAAGCCAGTTAAAGAGCAATTAATCAAGTCTTGTGCTCTTAAGAAGATGGCAGGCCTATTCAGGAGGTGGAGGAAAGAGCTAAAAAAGTTTGTCGACAAAGAAGAGACACCAGAATTCATCGGCCAATATGAGAAGATAAGAGATCACTGGCCCGCATTTGTAGCCCACACGACATCGGAAAAGTGTAAGAAGATGTCGGCAACAAACAAGCAAAATGCTGCGAAGAAGAAGTTTCACCATCGCACGGGGTCAGATGGCTACCTCAAAGCCCGGCCTAAGTGGTCCAAGGCTGAGAATGATCTGCTTGATAAAGGGATCGAACCAGAGATAATGAAATGGACAGACCGTTGCTGGACTTGGGTCTTCGGGGATGGCGGAACCTTGGACCCTGTATCAGGGAAGTGCCATTGGACGGACGAGCAACTGAAAACACCAGTCAACAGGCTTCGGCACTATATCGATGCAGCACAGCAAGGGACGTTCGTTCCAGACAGGGAGAAGGACGAGCTCACAATGGCCCTCGGGAATCCTGAGCACCCTGGACGGACACGAGGCACGCCAGGCTCCATTCCGTGGAAGGTTGGTTTTCCGGATGTAGGGTGTTACAAAACCCACGAGAGGAGGAAGAAACTGGAGCAGAGCCAACTGCAGGCGCTGCACAAAAGGGTACAAGGGCTAGAGGAACGAGAAGTAGATCGCAGCAAATGACCTGCCGAAGCTTCCCCCGAAGCTACCCTGCCATCTCAGCGGAGATGCAGCATGGC
The DNA here is from genome assembly GCF_018294505.1 of Triticum aestivum. Lineage (NCBI taxonomy): Eukaryota > Viridiplantae > Streptophyta > Magnoliopsida > Poales > Poaceae > Triticum > Triticum aestivum. Next base: position 663,740,709 of record NC_057803.1, read on the forward strand.
TTCCACCGAGTTGCTTCAGCCGGAGCATGTCTTGACGGCTCCTGCTAGCTACCCCGTGGATTTTATCACGGAGGCTCAAAATTGCCACCTTATGACGCAATGGCAGAACTTAAAAGTCAAGGCGGCTGTCGGCCAAGTTCGACCTTCTGAACCCGGCGCAACTTTTCACTGTCGTTCGATTCCAGAAGGATATGCTAGGGTGACGGTGGACGAAATAACGGGGGGATTTGAGGACCTATAGCTTGACCACCCTACGGGTGAAGGGGAGACTCGGCTGGGTTCTGCTCTGAAGACTCCATGCCTATGGCGGAAGGAGTTCATCAATCTTCCGAACTGGACGCCTCGTCAAAGATAAAAAATCTCTAACAACGATGATGCGAAGATTCCATAATTGGTACATGAAAACTTGCAGAGAGTCTGGGGGGACGAATGCTTTGTGTCTGAATATTAAAGAGGAGCACGACCTCGTTGGAACTGATCTGTTGATTGTTCCATTTGAGGAGTTCTTCGAGTTCTTCAATCAAAAGGCCCTCGATAAATTAACGGTCTTTTGCTACTATCTGTAAGTACTATTTCTGCCATTAAGTCTCTATATATAGCTCGGCTCTTTCATTGCATGTATTTATAATTAATTATCCTCACTATATTATGCAGATTGAAGATCGTCGAGTGCAAAAAACAAGAAATTTATGATATTGGGTTCATTAACACAAATATCATAGATGAAATTCAGGTTAAAAAGCACGCCGAAGAGGCCGAGGCCAACTTGCTACAATCGTTGATCAAAAATTAAAACAAAGATTTAATACTCTTTCCTTACAACTTCAAGTGAGTGTTACTGTCGTGTGCATATTCGCTTTCCCTTATTACTTGAGCGAGGTTATAGTAATGTAATTGATGAGTTATGCATGCGTGCGCAGCTTCCACTATGTTCTTCTGGAGATTAAGCTTGAGCGGGGAGTAGTAACCGTCTTAGAATCGAGACGAAAAGATCCTGAAACCTATGCGGACATGACTAATTTGCTCAACAAGTAAGTTCAATCGATCATTATCGCACCATATCGGCAACTTTTTGTTCATTTCCTGATATCTCAAGTAATAATAATTATTTTCTTTTTCTTGCAGGGTTTGGAAACAGTTCACCGCAGAAGTTTCGGGACTGCCGAAGGAGCTGCGATATACATACCCAAAAGTAAGTACTACTAGCTAGCTAGTTGCGCGCATCTCCCGTTGTTTCTATAGCTATACTTTCATCAATGCCATTTATAATGCTTCATTATCAGTTTGATTGACCTCTATTTCTCGTAAAGTGCTTGTGGCAGGAAGAAGGGAATAATTTCTGTGGATACTACGTGTGCGAGTTCATCTACAACGCGACTTTGAAAAATAAGCGAGGCTACTCTAAAAGACAATATGAAGTGCGTAAGCAATAATATTCATAATTTCATTTTATTACACCATCATTTCTATTGAGTTTCATTCATATATCTATTAACCCCCTTCTTCAAATTAGACGTGGCAGATGCGGAATGAACTCCTAGAACAAGATCGCATGAAAGCAATTCAAGAGGAATTGGCGGGATTCTTTCTTGACCACGTCATCAATAAAGCTGGAGAATACCATGTGGAAGTTGATTTCAATTGCTAGGGGATTATAAGAGATCTTACATATTGTATATGTATGTAGCCAGTAGTGTCGGATAGATAATACAAAAACTTTTTGTTCGACCAATATCTCGGAGAAGGAGAGGTCGATCGATCACTTCTCTCAGTATGCATGACGAACTTCTGTACTTAATGGTTCCCTTCATTTTCTTACTAGCTAGCGTGTCGAGGGCCTCTCTACGTACAGTACGTAGCGTCGACCAAGCACGGACATAAGAGATGACACTTCTATTTATTAATTAGCTAGCTAACACAATATATGAAACACCTAAATTAACCCCCCAAAACCCCAACCCCCCCCCCTTAAAAAAAACAAAACCACAGCCACTGAAATGCTGACGCGTGGATGTCTTTTGGTCCCGGTTGGTGCCACCAACCGGGACCAAAGGCCCTCCTGCCTAGGCTCGGCGCACCGGCCACGTGGAGGTCCATCTGTCCCGGTTCGTGTTAGAACCGAGACTAAAGGGGGAGGCATTAGTAACGACCCTTTAGTCCCGGTTCAAGAACCGGAACAAAAGACCCTCACCAACCGGAACAAATGCCCTGTTTTCTACTAGTGTTAGTATCGTGATGACTCATCACTTGTTAGATAGGGGCTTCTTGTGTCCTTCAATAAATGATCAAGAGTTCTTGTTTCACGGCCGTTTCCACTTTTACTTTACTGTTGACCCGGTCTTGGTTAAATAATTTTATTTTCATTCTAGGGACCCGAGAATGCCTATATTAGCACGAATCATTCGGAAATGTAACTCGGTATTCAAACAAAAATTTAGAGTCCGCAGAGCTCCTTTAACGGCTTGTTGCTCCTTGTTTCTTAAAATAAAGCGGATTAATACTACTTCAAAGTTAAAATTCCGGTAAGGCCGGCCTGAAACGAAGGGAACAGAACTACACTTAAAAACTGAGTTAGTTGGAAAATGTGTTTTTTCCACTATCAACCCCCAAAGACCCAACTCCACCTTACGTAAAGTTGTGAGAGTACAATTAATCTCTAGATTTGGAAGCAATGGTTTTTAAGACACCTAGGAAAATAGGGATGTATCGATACGTTACCCATAATATGTGAAAGTATTGACGTAATTTCATAGAGCCATTCGGTCCAAATGCTACATGAAGAACATAAGCCAGATGATGGCACCAAGTATACTTATTTGCAAGTGGGGTCTTATATCTTAGTGAGAAGAAGATCGAAAACAAACATTAGGGGAATACGTTCTCCTGTGAAAAGAAGATATTTTAACTTAATGAAGGACCTTATTAGAAATTACAAACCACGTATCTTTCTGCGGAGGCGGTGGCGCTGCTAGCCGCGCCAACCATCATTTTGGAGCAACGACAACGACGACAAGATGATGGATGGCGGCGCCAATCCAGATGCAATGCAGGTGGTGGATGGCACTGACGATGGAGAGGCGGTGGAGGTGCTGGTTGCCGCGCCTCAGCCCGGCATTATAGCCATGTGTGAATCCTGTGCGGACACCCTGTGAGTGAACCCATCCGCCGCTCAGCGCGCCTCACGGCTCGCCGCGCTGGAGGCCACTGAAGTTGGTCTGCTATCGTAGTATATGCTACTAGTTGTCCCAATTTGATGGTCCGACTTTGTGGATACCTTGCGTATTGTTAATTTGCTTGTATGGCTTCATTGTTATACGGATCAATGAAATGGTTTTATGCTTATACCTGTCTCATATGTCTAGTATTTGTTTGTCCTCGCTCCACGAACCTACCTACTGAAAGGCATGCATGGGTGGAATTGGGTCTAGTATACTGAGACTAATTTGGGTATTTGGGTGACTTTGCGTGAGAATGCAAACGGGCGGCTGTCATTCTCCAGCAGACGCGTACGTCGACCGGCAGGAGAAGACCAGGCCGTTTCAAGTCCTTCTACTAGACTTTAGAGTACAGTGACGATGAGATGATCAGATTTTTCGTTGATCCTTTGCTCAGCAAACTTGTATATAATTCACACATAATCGAGCTAGCTGAAGCAGTTAGTTCTCTATCTACCACCAACAAAAATGGCGATCTCACTCACCTCGCTGCTCCTCTCCCTACCCCAGCAATGGCAGCCCGTACTCCTAGCACTTGTCACTGTCCTTCCCCTACTACTGATGACCAGGAGAAAAGGGCTGAAGCTGCCACCAGGCCCCGCCACGGTGCCCCTCCTGGGCAACTTGCACCAGCTTGGCCCGCTGCCGCACCGGACCCTGCGAGACATGGCGCGGGTCCACGGGCCGGTGATGCAGCTGCAGCTCGGCAAGGCGCCGACGGTGGTGCTGTCGTCGGCACAGGCGGCCTGGGAGGCGCTCAAGACTCACGACCTCGACTGCTGCACGCGGCCTGTGTCCGCGGGGACGAGGCGGCTGACCTATGACCTCAAGAATGTGGCCTTCGCGCCCTACGGCGCCTACTGGCGCGAGGTGCGCAAGCTTCTCACCGTCGAGCTCCTCAGCGCGCAACGCGTTAAGGCGGCATGGTACGCACGCCATGAGCAGGTACATACAACTCAATCCATGTGTCACATGCATTCTCACCACACATGGCTAGTCATGGACTCATGTTGTGCTGAAATAGTCTTCCTAGTTACTTTATTAAATAATACTGGAGTAATAATGTATATATTTTCTTTGTAAAAGTCCTAGCCGTTGCGTCGGTTGATGCAGACAACTATTTAAAATAATGTATATCGTATTCATGATTAGGTGGGGAAACTCATAAGCACCCTCAGCCGTTCGGAAGGAAAACCGGTGGCTCTAGATGAGCACATCTTAAGCCTCTCCGACGGTATCATCGGCACAGTGGCGTTTGGCAATATTTACGGCGGCGATAAGTTCTCCCAAAATAACAATTTTCAGGATGCGCTCGACGATGTTATGGAGATGCTATCTAGCTCTGGCTCCTCCGCTGAAGACTTGTTCCCAGTAGTTGTCGGCCGCCTCGTCGATCGCCTTACCGGCTTCATCGCCCGGCGCGAGCGGATCTTCTTGCAGCTCGATGCCTTCTTCGAGATGGTCATCGAGCAACACCTGGACCCTAACCGTGTGCTGCCTGAGAATGGCGGCGACCTCATTGATGTCCTCATCGACCTTTGGAAGAATCCGCGTGGCACATTCATCTTCACCAAGGACCACGTCAAGGCCATAATCTTTGTATGTCAATAATTCAACACTTACAGTCCATTCATGGATTCTGAAAGTAAAAATAGGTATCGACACTAATAATTATATTAATCATTCATGTGTTGCATTTATGATGTGCAGTCGACTTTCGTTGCTGGCATTGACACAAATGCTGCGACCATTGTATGGGCAATGTCAGAGCTAGTGCGGAAGCCACGCGTGCTCAAGAAGGTGCAGGACAGTATCCGTGACGTGGTAGGAGACAACAAAAGTGTGCAATCGGACGACATTTCAAAACTCAGCTACCTCAGGATGGTCGTGAAGGAGACCCTACGGCTGCACCCACCGGGACCATTGCTATTGCCGAGGGAGACCATGCGACACATACAAATTGGTGGGTATGACGTGCCGGCCAAGACAAAGATCTACGTGAATGCATGGGCAATCGGCAGAGACCCGGTAAGTTGGCCCGACGACCCAGAGGAGTTCAACCCTGATAGGTTTGAAACGAATGAGATAGACTTCAAGGGCGAGCATCCTGAGCTGATGCCATTCGGCACAGGGCGCCGGATATGCCCAGGCATGTCCATGGCTGTGGCCACCATCGAGTTTACACTCGCCAATCTGCTCTTCAGCTTCCGGTGGACGCTTCCGGAGGGGACCACGGTGGACGATGTGAACATGGATGAAGAAGGGAGGCTCATCTTCCACCGCAAGACGCCGCTAGTGCTCGTTCCCAAACCATACCACCACGGTCTTGAATAAAAAGCGAGTGATCATAATTTGAATAGATGCAGTTATCTGCACATCCTAGAAAAGGTTGGTGCCAGCAGGACAAAAAGAATTACTCTTGTATGTAGCAAATAAATTTGGATACTAATCGTTAACAAATAAACATAAAATAGTTTATAATTATATATTGCTCGTGTAAAATGTAATGAATTATACTGGCATGTTCTACACCCTTTTGGTGATATTTCTTCTGTTAGGATCATCATTGCTTTCTTTCCCCTCCTTTTTGTAATTATTTGGCTATGTGCATCTTTAATGTCTTTGAGTAGCTCTTGATATCTTGTTGTTGCGAAGGTAGTATTTGATTAGAGCGTCTCCGCGTGCTTGCATGCAACTCAACCGATGTGAGACATAGCAGGCAGGGCCAAAAATTTCAGTTTTCACCAAAACAGGAATAAAGCGAACCTATTTATTTGTCGCCATCGCAAAACAATTTCCTCTCATATAATATCTTCAAATCTATGATGACACCTAGACGTGTCATTTCTGTCGCTTCGGTTTCTCTGAATTGTTGAAAATAAATACAATTATCTAGGTTTGTATTACGTTGGCGGCCCACATGTCAACATGCCATATAATATTGCCTATGCGGCATCAGATGTCGCCCAAGACATAATCTCTACTACTCAAAAAGAAGAAGAAAAAGAATAGTGTTCTTTTTTTGCCAAGCAGAGTGCTTCCTCAACCTTATCATACTCTCTCTATTTCGTTTTTTTCCTCATATCTCTGCTTTTTCATCAGTTTTTCTTGAAACCTGTCATAACCATCCCACCTTTTATTGACTTGTAAAATAAAACTGTAATATTTTGTAAGTCAATAAGTTCTTCCAAAATATGTGGTTATGTAATAAAATCCTAAAATTTATTTAGTTAGGTAAATCGTGGTAGGATTTGATAAACATTTATATGCATAGTCACAATTCGCAAAGGCGGTGGTCGAAGTATTTGGTCCAGAGTATTTGAGAGCACCCAATGCTCAGGACAGGGCAAGGCATTTGGAAAGAACAAAGTTCGTATGTTTCCAGGTATGATTTGCTCCATTCAATGCATGCACTTGAACTGGAAGAACTGACATAAAGCTTGGCTTGGACAGTTTAAACGATAGAAGGAGGCCACCATCATTCTTGAGGTTGTGGCCGACCAGGAGACATGGATATGGCACGCATATTTTGGGATGCCCAGATCTTGCAATGATATCAATGTGATCCACCTCTCACATCTCTTTGCAAAGTTAGCAAATGGATAACTTCTACCAGTGGCCTTCCAAGAAAACGGCCGCACCCATAACTTTGGGTACTACCTTCCGGATGGGATCTATCAAAGGTGGGATACTTATCGTGAAGCCAATTGGAAAAACCCAAGTAAGAAATAACTTTATTTTCACAATGCTCAAGCGGAGGATAGGCAAGATGTGGAGAGAGCATTTGGGATTTTGCAAACCCAAATTGCTATTGTGTGAGGACATGCTAGGTTTTGGGATCAAAAGATCCTTTGGTACATCATAATAGCCTTTGTGATCTTGCACGCCATGATCAATTAGAATGAGCGTGGGCAAGATTTGGATTACACCTTTTATGACCTCATGGGAATACCCATGCGGCCGGATAGGAGGACGAGATCGACCGCTTTCTTCTGATGTACCATGACATTAGAGATGGGATGCACATGATGATCTTCGAAAAAATCACATGGAGGAATGGTGGACATGGCATGGGTAACAATAGTCCTAGTTGCACCTCTATCTTTGTTGTATTTGTGTGATGAACTTTGTTGATTGTGTGCTAAACACTTTGTTGCTGAATTTGATTTAATGAACTATGTTGTGGATTTGATGAAGTATTTCATTATTTGATGGTGTGGATTGATAACAATATTTATTGTGTTTGTTTCGGACATATAAGTTGTGTTTGATATTATTTGTCTGCGATATGTATGTTTATTCGAGGTGAAAAGTGTATATGTCGAATGCTCAAAAAAAGTGTATATGCCGCTTCGTGAAACCGCTTATTATAGGGCAATTGTTGGAGGCGGCACTTTTTCGTGCAAAAAATAGTAGTTTTGGTTCCCATTTTTTACTCCAACCACTTTTGGTGCCCTAATACAGGGTTGCGATTGGAGATGCTCTTAGTAGCTAGCTAGATAGATGCGGCCATGAGCAGCTAATGGGATGGCACGCGGCATTGGACTTCACATGCACACAACTCGTGCACGACGAGTGACATGGGTTGGCATGTTCGGCAGGCTCGTGTGTGTTGGCCGTTTTCCTTCTGTTGGATTTGTGGCCACGCGTTGGCTGGGGCATCGACCCCATTTTCTTTCGGTTTTTGATTTCGATTTTTCATATCGTTGAACCAAAAGTTCAAATCAGGTTTCATTTGCATATTCATGTTTCTTGTGTAGTGGGCTCTTAAAACTTTGATAAGTTTCAACTGTTGAAACTTGGTACGAACGAATGACAAAATCTTAAGTTTCAAAACTATAATTTAGAACTTTTTGAGCCTTCGTACGGAATCCAATAATTTTGCGGATCGCGAGGCAATCGTACGGTCGGGCACGTCTGGGCAGGTGCATGCCCCTGCCCCTGTGTGTTTATGATACAAATAAGTAGTGAAGAAACCTGAGATGTAACAGCATGCAGAAGATTTCTTTGTGTCTTCCTCGTCAGGCCATTGCCAGATCGTGCTTTGAGAGAGTTCCAGGTTCTAACAAAGAGGTGGAAAAAGACGTGCACGTGTTTAGGCAAGACTCGGAACCTGACTATAAACGAGTGTTGTGTATCGCGGCTCGAACAGTTCCGTTGAATTTTCCCGGTAAACCCAACAGGAACGTTGGACAGAGATGTGTAGCCCCATACCAGCCAACAGTGCACCATGTCTCCTAAAACAAGGTTACGGTCAATAGTCTTGGTCGTCGGTCGTCACACCATGAACGAAAAGTTGTAGACAATGACTTTTTGAGGAAGAAAACAAATGCCAGTGTTGTAATACCAAGTGGAAGCTAGATTTAGGTGAGAACTAGATACTTTTCCGTCCCTTCACGTGGACTTGATTTGGAGCAGGACGGTTCAACTAGGGCAAGTACGCACACAAACCATATAGCTTGCTCCTTATGGTCCATGGAACATTGTGTGGCTGATATCGTCGGAGGCTCTTTCATCAATTAATTACAAGACCACTTCAAATTTCAAGGGTGCATGCGGCATGCCCGCCTGTAAGTTTCAGCATGACCAGTAAGTTCCAAGATGGCGATGTACAGCTGACTTAGCGTCCCACATCCATCGGAAAAGGAGGACATCCCCGGCCTCTGCATCGGAAAGATGTATGCGGCCACTTTATTAAAGCAAGTTCAGCAAAATAAATAGGCTGTTCTGCAGAGTACAACTCATAAAAGGAGCACAAAAAAGATAAAGCAACTCAAAGCCACAACCGGCTGGACGAAAGGACATTAAGGACCTATCCTATTATGCGACTGCCATCCAAACCGGTTGAAGATAGCCCGTACGACCATCTCCCATCGGTTGCATCCAGTAGCCAAATGCTCCCTGGAGCCCGTAGGAGTGAGTAGCAACCACGTACGGATCCATGCCATAGCTCTGAAGATAACATGCAAGAAGTTAATCATACATAGTCTGTTAAAAATCATATCGTTCCTGCAGTTCCATATATCCCAAAGAAGTGCACATATCCCAATCTAAATACTTGACGCAATCTTAGGAATCACTCCATTTAGCTACGTCCCAAACAACGCATCAATGCTAACTGGAGGGACAATATTAAAAGCTATATGTATGGACCTCCAAAGTAACTTCGCGAGATGGCAATCAATAATAAGTGTTGAATTGTCGTCATCAACACAAAATTAACACCGTGAGCTACCTACCCATCGTCGCTTTAGTAAGTTATCTTTGGTAAGGATCACTTGCTTGTGGACAAACCACATAAAAATTTTGATTCGCAAGGGAACCTTAAATTTCCAAATGTGTATCGATCTCGGGATTGGGCCAGAATTAATAAGGTCTAAGTACATCGATTTAACCGAAAACACTCCATTAGCCGTTAGCTTCCAGTTCAAGGTGTCTCCCTGATCAAAGAGTTGAACGTCCATCAACCTCCGTACTAAGTGTAACCAGGAGTTCCATCGCTCCCCTACTAGAGATCTCCTAAACTGGATATTCAAAGGTATCGTCTGCATGACTGCTGCCATGTAATCCTCCTTACGTTGAGCAATATGGTACATGGAAGGATACTGGAGAGCTAATGGTGCGTCACCTAACCAAGTATCCTCCCAAAACCTTGTTGTTGTTCCATCCCCTACAATGAATTTCACCCTATGGAAGAAGGTCGCTTTCACTCTCATGAGTCCCTTCCAAAACAGCGAATCATTAGGTCTTATGTAACTTGTGCAAGAGTTTTAGAGTGCAAGTATTTATTTTTAAGGAGTTGTGCCCACATACCTCTTATTCCTGTGATAGCCTAAATAGCCACTTGCTCAAAAGACATTATTACTATTTGTCCTCAGTGCATCTTTTCTATACATTATTTTTTAAGCTAAACTTCATTGCTAAGTATGTTACCATACGATGTTCTTCAACAGGGACTCCCGATGAATGTTGTGCCTCATGGGATCGACACTAAAGGTACCATGAGTATTGTTAGCTTACGGCCAAGATATCCTACAATGCACTTTAATGCATTCAGGATTAGCGACGAATTCTTAATAGTGAAAGACTGGACCAAATTTGTGATGGAGGAGCGAGAAGTACTAGGGGCAACAATCAGAAGTGCAGCCCACGATTAGGAGACAAGTTCATCTGCATGCTCTAACTTGATGAAGGAGAAGAGCTACACATGTTTTATGTTATTTTACCTGAGAGAGAGCAGCAGGAGTGATTAGCTAGCTAGAAATGAGTTTGAAGATGATGATGTGCTACACTATGACTATGATGATTAAATAGCTAGTGTTGGTGGTAATGACTATGATGATGATTATTAGCTAGTGTTAGTGGTGATTAGATAGCTACCGCACCTAGTGTTGGTGGTGATTGGTTAGCTAGAATGAGTTTGAAGATGATTATGTGCTACACTATGACTATGATGATTAAATAAATAATGTTGGTGGTAATGACTATGATGATGATTAAATAGCTTGTGCTGGCGGATTAGATTCAAGTGGAGGCAACATGTGGTGCACATCGAAAGTACTATTAGTCCAAACTAGATCAAGTTTGGATTAGTAGTATACTTTTGACATGCACCACATATTGCCTCCACTTGAACCTAATCCACCTTCATTTGACACACTGTTATGGACATAATGATATAAACCTCATAATTGGTATTGTAACAAAATTTGTATAACAGAGTATAAATACACTAAAAATAAAAAAATAAAAAAAGAATACTAGTAGCGATGGATAGTAAACACGCTGCAACTAGCTAGATTAGCAGCAGCGCGGGAGAGAAGAAGCGCTGGCGCTATGTGTCTTAGCAGTAGCGCGTGTCACAAATGCTACTGCTAAGTAATAGCTGTAGCGCCTTATTAGTAGCGCGGCAGCACGCGCTACTAGTGGGCTTTAAACCCGCGCTACTACTAGGGTTTTCCCTAGTAGTGGAAGGACATGTCTACCAAACCGAGAAAAAGAAAAGATAAGGAAGCGGCTACATCATACGATGAGCCAAAATGCCACATAGTTCTTTCAGGAAAAAGAGACATCGTGGGATTGGAGGGCAAGACAGATGTGCCTGAAGATAATGAAAAGTTTCATGAAATTCCTCCCTTCAAAGTCAAGGCTGACCCAAGCACCCTGTTAAACGATGAAGATTATCCATGGTTACGGCGCAATAAGCAAAGAACACAAGCGAAGAAAAAGTGAAGACTTTCTATCAACAACTATTATGATGATGCCTTTGATGTAGAATATCACTGCAGTCACAAGCGAAGAAAACGAAGTGCATTCAGTTTTTATTGTAACCATCTCAAGTTTTTAGCACATGCTATGTGGGTGAAATGATGTAATCAATTAAAATATTCTATTATGATCAACTAAAACAAAACTATATTATTCTTCAATAGCAAAAAAAACTAAAAAGCTTTTGTAAAACTCCAATAGAAAAAGGAATCAACTCAAAAAACTTTTATAAACCTCTAGTATTATTGAAACTAAAATTTTATAAAATTTATGCAACCAAAATTATCAAATTATTTTCTGTTCAAAACATTAAAAGCAAAAAGAATTATCATAAATGATTTTTGTGTTAGAAACTAAAATAACAAAATCTGTTTTTGAATATAATGATAAAACACAGTAATATCAAACCACGGGAAAAAGAATCACTCAAAAATCTATATTTATAGTAAAGTTATTCAAAAACTAGTGATTCACACAAATTTCAAAAAAATTCAAATTTAAACTATTGAAAATAGAAAACAAATGGCACTAACAGAAACTTTATATTTTTATAACCTAAAAGCAAAAGGAAATAAAAAATAAAGCAAAAAACGAAAGAAAATAAATAATGCGAAAAACAGAAGAAAAAACTGGGAAAATAAAAAATGCCACCTACTGGGCCAATACGGCCTGAATACGACTAGAAACCCTAAAATGGGCCAGGATTCAGGCCCGCACAAGGACCAGCAGGCCCAACAGGCACAGCTGTGACAATTAGGCCCGTAAGCCTGCGATCAAGAGGAGCTCAAGAGGGGTGCGGCAGTGGGGCTTATAAACCACTGCGCGCCCCTCTCAACTAGCGAGGTGGGACTAAAATTCTGGCCACGGGCAGCACAAGGCCTTTGATCCCGGTTGGGGGCACCAACCGGTACCAAAGGTGGGCATTGGTCCCGGTTGGTGCCATGAACCGGGACCAATGCCCACC
>NC_057803.1:663753476-663759434 GCF_018294505.1 Triticum aestivum
AAAGGCCTCTGTTTCCCGCCATTTGGACTGCTGAAAAGAGACCTTTGGTCCTGGTTGGTGGCACCAACCGGTACCAAAGGTGGGCATTGGTCCCGGTTGTTGCCATGAACTAGGACCAATGCTTTGGCTATATAAGCAGGACTTGTGAAATTTTCATCCACTTCACCGCCATCTGCCCCGTAGCTCGCGCCACCACCGCCGACTCCCGCGCCCGTCGCCGCTATTGCCCTGCCTCCGAGGCTGTCGTCGCACCGCCCCCGCCGTCGCCCTGTGCCTCGTCGTTGTCGTCGTTGCCCTCTGCCCCGTTGCCCGCGCCCGTCGCCGTCGTCGCCCTGCCTCCGATGTCGTCACCCTGTGCCTCGTCTTTGCCGTCATCGCTGTGCCGCCCCTGCTGTCACCCTGTGCCTCTCCGTCGTCGTCGTCTCCCCCACCACCATCGCCGTCGCCGCCCCCGCGGTCGTCCTCGCCGGCCACCCCCGTTGTGAGCCGTCTTCGTCGCCGTTTTTATTTAGGTTGTTAGTAGATATCGATTTAGGTTAGTGCATTTTAGGTTGTTAGTAGATATCGATTTAAAAATAAAAGGAGAAAAAGGAGAATAATAAGTGGAAAAGGAGAAGAAGGAGAAGAAGAGGAGAAAAAAATAAAAAAAGGAAGTAGAAGAAAAAAAAGGAGAAGAAGAAGGAAAAGAGGAGAATAAGAAAATATTTCTTATTCTCCTCTTTTCCTTCTTCTTCTTCTTCTTCTTCTTCTTCTTCTTCTTCTTCTTCTTTTTATCGGGAACGAGGGTGTAGAGGATCGCCGAGGGGTCGAGGGGCGTGAACTAGGGTAGAGGGTCGTGGATCGCCTAGCGGTCGAGGGTCGTGAACTAGGGTATAGAGGGTCGAGGGTCGCCGAGGGGTCGAGAGTCGAGGGTCAACGAGGATCGCCGAGGGGTCGAGAGGGTGGCCTAGTGTCAAAGTATTGAAGAAATGCATGGCTTCATCATTAGCTGGAAGTAACCGGGGCATGATGGTATGAAGTTCTCCAAAGTTATTTTGGAACGGAGTCCCGGTTAGGATAATCCGCTTTTTGGTATGAATTTTAACAAAGGCCTTCCAAATAGCGATATTCGGAAGGCTCTTGTTGTACTTTGTACCAAAAAGCGAATTATCCTATCTGGGACTCTGTTCCAAAACAACTTTGGAGAGCTTCATACCATCATGCGCCTGTTACTTTCGCCTAATGATGAATATGGTTTTGGTGAATCCTTTGACACTAGACAAACGTGACATGAGGGGGTCGAGGGTCAGGAACTAGGGTAGAGGGTCGTGGATCGCCGAGGGGTCGAGGATCGTGAACTAGGGTAGAGGGTCGTGGATCGCCGAGCGGTCGAGGGTTGTGAACTAGAATATCGAGGGTCGCCGAGGGGTCGAGAGTCGAGGGTCGTCGAGGGGTCGAGAGAGTGGCCTACTTTCAAACTATTGAAGAAATACATGGCTTCATCATTAGCCGGAAGTAACCGGGGCATGATGGTACGAATTTCTCAAAAGTTGTTTTGGAATGGAGTCCCTAATAGGATAATCCGCTTTTTGGTACAAATTTCAGCAAAGGCCTTCGAAATAGCGATATTCGGAAGGCTCTTGCTGTACTTTGTACCAAAAGGCGAATTATCCTATCTGGGACTCCGTTCCAAAACAACTTTGGAGAGCTTCGTACCATCATGCGCCTGTTACTTTCGCCTAATGATGAAGACATGGTTTTTTTGAATCCTTTGACACTGGACAAACGTGACATGAGGGGGTCGAGGGTCGGGAACTAGGGTAGAGAGTCGTGGATCGACGAGGGGTCGAGGATCGTGAACTAGGGTAGAGGGTCGTGGATCACCGAGCGGTCGAGGCTCGTGAACTAGGGTATCGAGGGTCGCCGAGGGGTCGAGAGTCAAGGATCGTCGAGGGGTCGAGAGAGTGGCCTACTGTCAAAGTATTGAAGAAATACATGGCTTCATCATTAGCCGGAAGTAATCAGGGCATGATGGTATGAATTTCTATGTATATGTCGTCGTTGTCGATATACCCCCTTCCCGATAACTTCGATGTATCCATCTCTCATGTTTCGTATATTAATTGCCTTGTTGTAATATTTGCAGAAACTATGGATCATCAAAGAGACTTCGATCAAGAAGATATATTGGGGGACATAATCCGCGACGGAGGCAACATACTCTTGTCATTTCTCATTGACATCGAAGAAGGTCTGCAAGGAGAGGAAGCAACAGGCTGCGGTGATCAAATAATGGAGGAGGCATGATCCTGATGGTGGCTCCGGCGACCGTGATGACGGCTCCGGTGATCGAATGGAGTCGGGATCAGCTGTTGCAAAGTTCGGCGAGGTATATATATATTAACTCTTCTTGGTATGTACATATATTAACTGATGCATTACTTGTTTGGGTATGTACATATATTAACTCTTCTTTCTTCTTTTGTATAGCCCTCCGGATCAAGCAATACTTCAGTAAAGAAACGAGGCCCGAAGAAAAAGTTACGCCTGGATGAAAGGTTCACGATCACAGAAATCGCGCACGATGGCCAATCGATTAAACCCCTCCGGACCAAGGAAGCATTTTCTGCTCAGTGCGGGGTTCTTGTTATGGACATGATCCCGATCAGCATCGAGCTGTGGAATGAGCCTAAGAAGGAAGAGCTTCTTCAAGTTTCTTTTGTCGAAGATAGACAGAAAGAAGATCTTTGCAAAGCGCTAAATGTAAATTTCACCCTACCGGAAGCGGAGGATCCGGAGAATTCAGTTATAGAGCCATTGATCAAGTCCTCTGCTCTCAAGAAGATGGCAGATCTATTCAGAAGGTGGAAGAATGAGTTGAAAACAACGTATGTCGACCAAGACAAGACTCCAGAATTCACCGGCCGATTTGAGAAGATAAGACATCACTGGCCCGCATTTGTGGCCAACAAGACATCAAAGAGGAGTAAGAATATCTCAGCGACTAACAAGATAAATGCCGCAAAGAAGGAGCATTACCATCGCATGGGGTCAGGTGGCTACCTCAAAGACCAGTCGTTGTGGGACAAGGCTGAGCAGGACCTGATTGCTAAAGGGGTCGAACCAGAGACATTGCACTAGCCAGACCGTTGTAGGACTTTGTTCTTCAGGACTGGTGGAACATTGGACCCTGAAACAGGGGAGTGTTGTTGGACGGACGAGCAACATGCAACACCCGTCCCGAAGCTTCGGAAAGCAATCAACGAAGTGCGGGAAGGGAAGTTCGTTCCCGAGAGAGAGAACGACGAGCTCACAAGGGCCCTCGGGAATCCTGAGCACCCTGGACGAACACGAGGCACGCCAGGCTCCGTTGCATGGAAGGTTGGGTTTCCCGATGCACGCGGTTACAAAACCCAAGAGAGGAGGAGGAAAGTGGAGCAGAGTGAACTGCATGAGCTTAAGGCAAGGGTAAGAAAGCTAGAGGAACTAGATGTTGAGAACCAGCAGCTGCGAGATCCTGCCCAAGATGCTACCTCAGAAGCTACCCCGCCATCTCAGCGGAGAAGCGGCATGGCTTCCACCGAGCTCGTTCATCAGCCTGACTTGACGAATCCTAGCTACCCTATGGATTCTATCACGGACTCACACCAGTGCCACATTATAACGCAATGGGATCAGCTCAAAGTCAAGGCTGCTGTTAGCTCTGTGTTCCCTCCTTCACCCGGAGCAACTTTTCATTGCTGTCCGATTCCACAAGGCTATGCTGTTGTGATGGTGGACGAAATAATGGAGGGATTTGAGGAGCTCCGCCTTGACCACCCTACATGTGATGGGGAGACTCAGCTGGGTCTTGCTATGCATACTCCGTGTCTATGGTGAAAGGAGCACATCAAGCATCTGAACTTCACGGCTCCTACTAGTCAGCTGGGCACTCCGCCTCCTCCTCCTCCTCTGGCGAGTCATCAGGGAACTCCGCCTCCTGCTCCGGCGCGTGAGGGCGGCAGTACTCCACCTCCTTCTCTGCCTGCTCTGGCGCGTCTGAGCAGCCCGTCTCCTCCTTCGCCGCCTCGTAAGCAACGGCGAAACACAGACGCCGCCGCTCCGGCTACTCAGGCGTGTCGTAGCAGTCCGCCTCCGGCTGCTCTGCCTCTTCACTCTTCAGCAACGAAAGAACACAGTCGCAGCCGCTCCGGCTGCTCAGGCGCGTCGTAGCAGTCCGCCTCCGGCTGCTCCGCCTCTTTAGCAACGAAAGAAGATAGCCGCAGCCGCTCCTGCTGCTCCGGCGTCTAGCAGTACAGCCAGAGGCGAGAGGCTAGCAAAACGAACAAAAGGGAAACAAATGGAGGATGCAATGACTGGCGAGGATGCAATGATTTTTGGAACAATGGAGGTGGACACATTAAGATTCGAGCACGGGAAGCCTCTCGTTAGACCTGGTACTTCCCTAACAACGATGATGCAAAGATTCCATGATTGGTACATGAACATCTGTAGGAAGTCTGGGAAAAATACTTTGTCGCTATCGGTTAAAGAGGAGCACGACCTCGTTGGAATTGATGTGTTGTTAGTTGCATATGACGAGTTCTTCCAGTTTTTCAATCAAAAGGCCCTCAATAAAACAATCATCACTTGCTACTGTCTGTAAGTACTACTTCTCTGTAATTAGTTAAGTCTCTATATATAGCTCAGCTCTTTCATTGCATGTATATATAATTATCCTCACTATATTATGCAGATTGAAGATCGTCGAATTAAAGAAAAGACAAGTAGGTAATATTGGGTTCATTAACACAAGTATCATGGATGAATGGAGTGTTAAACATGATGCCAGAGAAACCGAGGCCAAGTTGCTCACATCATTACTTCGCAATCAAAACAAAACTACAATACTCTTTCCTTACAACTTCAAGTGAGTGTTATTGTCTTCTGCATATTCTGTTTCCCTTATTATACCCGAGGTTATAGTAATGTAATTGATGAGTTATGCATGCATGCGCAGCTTCCACTTTATTGTGCTAGAGATTAAGCTTGAGCAGGGACTAGTAACCGTCATAGACTCCAAACGAAAAAATCCGATGGAGTATGCGACCATGACTAAAATGCTCGAGAAGTAAGTTCAATCGATCATTATCGCACCATATCGGCAACTTTTGTTCATTTCCTGATATCAAGTAATTGTTTTCTTTATCTGACAGAGTTTGGAAAAAGTTCACCGCACAAGCTCCGGGATTGTCGGCGCAACTGCGATTTGACCACCCGAATGTAAGTACTAGCTACTAGCTACTTCCGCCCATCTCCCATTGATTCTACCTAGTTTCATCAATACCATTTACCATGCTTGCTTATCAGTTTGATTGACCTCTATTTCTTGTAAAGTGGTTGTGGCAGAAACGTGGGAATGACTTTTGTGGATACTACATTTGCGAGTTCATCCACCACACCACCTGTGAGCGGGGCTACTCTAAACAACAATATGAAGTGCGTAAGCAATAATATTCACAATTTTTTGTTACCATCATTTGTGTTCAGTTTCATTCATATATATGTATTGACCCCCTTCTTGAAATTAGATGTGGCAGACGCGGAATGAACTCCTACCACAAGATAGCATACAAGCAATTCAAGAGGAATTGGCGGGATTCTTTCTTAACCACGTCATCGACAAACACGGAGAATACCATGTGGAAATTGAGTTCAGATGTTAGGGGACGTAAGAGATCTTATATGTTGTAGCGTCGGATAGATATACGAAAACTTGTTATTCGACCAATCTATCGGAGAAGGATAGGTCGATCACTTCTCTCTGTGTATATGTTCATGACGATCTTCTATACTTAATGGTTTCCTTCATTTGCTTACTAGCTAGCTAGCGTGTCGAGTCTATACGTAGCGTCGACCAGGCACATAGATATATAAAAGAGGACACGCATCTCTATTAGCGAGCTAAAACAATATATGAAACCCCTAAATTAACCCTAC
>NC_057803.1:663759835-663768886 GCF_018294505.1 Triticum aestivum
CCCCCTGCCTGGGCAAGCCGCTCCGGCCACGTGGAGCCCCATCTGTCCCGGTTCCTGTTTGAACCAGGACTAAAGGTGTAGGGCTTTAGTGACGACCCTTTAGTCCCGGTCTTGAACCGGGACAAATGGTCCTCGCAAACCAGTTCGAATGGCCCTTTTTTTACTAGTGATTACCATACATGTGTGTGCACGTGACGGTTCAATACGTTGGCATGTCAACAATAGCATGTTACGCAAAATCTTTTAAATCTCAGCCATTATTATTCTAATCAAACGGTCGAAATAATTTAGCATATGTGGACAAACCGGACTCTTTCTATCAATAGGATTGCCTAAATCCTTTGTGTCACACCGATTAGTACCGCAACTCCAGTATTGCCCCCGGACTCTAGATGCATGTGTAGACGTAGCATCCATATAGGGTTTTTTTATCTAGACTTGTTTCTGTATGTATTACCATACTAGCAAACATGCTCGTGCGTTGCAACGGGAGACAAAAAAGTTACACGTGAGCCAAATAAGTATGAATCAATACCCCAAATTATGAGTGTTCTCTATTTTCACACGGTAGCTCACCATGTTTCTACTTATCTTTCTTTCCACCCTCGTTGATGATGTACGCGATGTTCATGTGATCGCAATGCATTCGGCGTGGTAAATCCCAAGACAATGAGCTTGCCACTGCATGGCACACTTGTCATTGTGCCACGCAAGAGAATGTTTAAAACTTTAAAAACAAATTTCATGGACCACAAACTACTCCTAGCGCCTAGACATAAAAGGACTTCCCAAAAACTACCCAAATACTAGACATGAAAGACTTTTGAATCGACGAACATTTTTTCTACAAACATTTGTTTTAAAATTTTGGGCGTTTTTTAAATGCATGAACATTTGTTTTATTCAGACGAACATTTTTTGAAATGCATGAGTAGTTTTCGAATTCATGAACATTTGTTTTGTTCAGATGAACATTTTTTGAAATGCATGCATAGTTTCTGAATTCATGAACAGTTTTTGAGTTAGCAAACCTTTTTTGTATCAATCAACTTTTTTTATAATTGGGGAACAAATTTTGAAAAATTGTGATTTTTTTATAATTTGCGAACAGTTTTGTAAATCACCAAAAGAATTAAAACTGCAGAAAATTTATGATTTCTCGCATATTTTTTGAATTCATAAACATTCTATGATTTCTCAAATATTTTTTTCAAAACTTGCAACCTTTTGTAATTTGAAAATCTCGAATTAATTTGAAGAAGGAAAAACAAAAACAGAAATGAGAAAAGAAAAAAAAGGAGCGTCACGCCCACGGGCCGGCCATGAATGTGTATGTAGGAGGGAGGACATGCGTGAGAAAAAGGTGAAGAAAAATAGGACAACCCTAGGGATCGTACCCGGGTCTGCGCAGTGGAACAGATAGGATTGGACCACTGAGCTGCTATAGCTTCCGTGACATATGTGGGATATTATGTTTATAAAAGACTGTGCGCAACGATGACTTTGAAAAAAAAACGAATCGTTTTCTTGACTTATGAGTGGCATAGCAGATAATTTATAACAACTTTAAGGGTATTTTTTTTGACGGACGACAGAAAGCTTATTTGCTTTATTATTAAAAAAAAGGTAGAGATATGTGTGTGCACGTGACGGTTCAATACCCTGACATGTCAACAATAGCATGTTACGCAAAATCTTTTAAATCTCAGCCATTATTATTCTAATCACGCAAAATCTTTTAAATCTCAACCATTATTATTCTAATCAAAGGGTCGAAATAATATTAGCATATGTGGACAAACGTGATGGCTTATTTGTCTTCTGTCTTAATTATATAATAGATAGATGTCAGGAGCTTTTGTAGAAATTATATAAAGTACAAGGGGTTTTCTGTAAAACAAACAGCACCTCTCACAGCCATTGACATGTGGGCCGATGCCACGTTGGCACGCCATGTGGGCAGTGCATATGCCCCAGATATGGGCGGAGGCACCGTATTCGAACACTTGGACAAGTTACGACACTAATTTCGTGTATTTTACAAGTTTAGGCACCAAAATGACGTCGTCGGATAAGTTGAGGCACCCATAGTGCATTTGACTCTTTTTATATTCTCAGTCCACTTAGTTGTGACTTGTGAGTAGTGACCATAGTTTCCTCTGTGTGGACAGTGAAAAGCCAAATCCTGTAGATACCAGTGACTTCCCAATAGGTGGGGGGAAATGCGCGTTCGTTTGGACAAGACTTGAACTAAGAGTGTCGTTGCGTAGCGGGTCGAACAATTCCGTACAAATTTGCTGGAATATCGAAATACATCCAGCATGAGAGATCACAATCAGGACATCGTTAGTGGATTCGTTGGATTGAGATATCTAGCTAGTTTCCGAATAGAAGAGTCGTAACAAGTTAATGAACCATGTACATAGAGTGCAGTCCAACAAAGTCTCCTAAAACAAGATTACAGTCAATAGTCTTAGTCGTCGGACGTTCCACGCCATGAATGAAGAGTTGTAGACAAGTCTTGGAGGCTGACACCAAGAATGGCTTTGTGAGGAAAAACAAACATATGACAGTGTTGTAACTAGTTGATGGATCATTTAGTACCAGGCAACAGTCCAACAAGTCTTCGGGACTTCTCTGAGCGCTAGATGGGTGAGAACTGATACTTTTCCATCGCTTCTAAGGGACTCACTTTGGCACATGAATGGCTTACTTAGGGCAAGAACGCAAACAAACCATATGTACATAAAGCATATGTTTTATGACAATCGAACAACACTATACGAAGTACGCGTCGATCGTCCTTTGGAGCCAAGGTGCAAAGGTACAAGCCATCATCCCAGTAATTTGATTCACTTTCTTCGTTGCATTTGGTGCTGTTAAGAGTTCTAAACTTGGCAGAGAAATTGTATTTGGTACATTGAAGTTTTGAGATATGTCCTAGCATGAGGGTATCCAAATGATTTTGTCTCAGTTAAGAGATTTAAGTGCTAAATTTGTTTGTATCCTTAGTGCCACAGGGCACAAAACTTTTGCGTCGCACAAATTTCTCTCTGGTAGCAATGGTCACCGGTCGTGGCGCATGTATTTGAGAAAATTAATGCATGTAAGTAAAATGCTTCAAGACTAGAACATCATATTTAGGATGTAGGGATCGGAATGTCGACCATATTTTTGAATCCCTTAAAATTTTCCTTATCTACTCAAGTTTGTTAATTATTTATATAAATATTAATATCTGCATTAAATGAAGTCGGAGAGAACGTACTCATATGAAAAGTTTGATTGAGGAAGAGGTTCCCCTCCTGAAAAAAAATCATTCATTCATACTCTACAACATGGAGAATTGATGTTTTTAATTGTTAATGCTGAAGTAGAATAGTTCCTAACCCATGCAGGCGCATGGGTTGATGACTAATATATCACAACCAATATATCATCGTTAGTGGATACGTTGGATTGAGATGTCTAGCAAGTTTCCGAATAGAAGAATCATAACTAGTTAATGAACCATAGACATAGAGTGCTGTCCAACAAAGTCTCCTAACACAAGATTACGGTCAATAGTCTTAGTCGTCGGTCGTCCCACACCATGAGTGAAGAGTTGTGGACACGTCTTGGAGGCTGACACCGTGAATGGCTTTGTGAGGAAAAACAAACATATGACACTTTTGTCATCTTCCTCATTAGACTAAGAATTCTTCCATGCCTATAGATGAAAGTTGTGACATGTCAAGCCCGTGCAATAGGCTTCTTGAATGCCTTCAG
Source organism: Triticum aestivum (assembly GCF_018294505.1). Lineage (NCBI taxonomy): Eukaryota > Viridiplantae > Streptophyta > Magnoliopsida > Poales > Poaceae > Triticum > Triticum aestivum. The sequence goes on from NC_057803.1 coordinate 663,763,604, forward strand.
CTTTCCTATGTCTTCTAGCATTAGATCCAAGCAATGACATGCACAAGGACTCCAATATAGTGTAGGGAACCTCAACTCTAGAAGGTGGCCTGCTGCCTTGTAGTTGGCACCATTGTCGGTGACAACTTGCACAACATTTTCTTTCCCAATTTCCATAATTCTCTTCTCCAGCAGATCAGCAATCATTTGAGCATTGTGTGATTCACTTGAGCCATCAATCGACTCCAAGAAGAAAGTGCCCTCCGGACTGTTAACAAGGAAGTTGATCAAATGGCGTCCCCTTTTATCTGACCAGCCATCCGACATGAGTGTGCATCCAAATTGTTTCCATGTTGCCTCATGTTGCTTCCTCAAAGTAGTAGTTTCCTTGACACAAGCATTAAGCAATGGCTCTCTCAGCTCATAGGCACTAGGAGGCTTGTAACCTGAACCATATTGACAAGAGGCTTCAATTGCAATCTCAAACTGTCTACTACTTGCAACATTGAATGGAATGCCACACTCATAGAAGAACAATGCCCACTGGATACTCACATATTCTCTCTCTTCTTTAGTCTTTGTGTTGGACTCCATGGTGCTTTGAGAACACCCAGAGCGTCTTTCATCTACAAGCTCCTCAGGTGTTCTTCGCAGCATGGCAACAATTGGCTTTGAATTGTTGTTGGAAGCAACAGTAGACTTGCCTCTTCCTTGCATCTTGGCAACAAATGCTCTCTTGTTCCTCTTGGCTGCTGTCCCTGAGCTTGGCTTGGTAATGGGGACATTTGTTCCATCTTCATTCACCTCCACAACATCATTATTGTTGTCATCATCATCTACTCCCTTGTTCCTCCTGTTTTGCTCCAAATATGCTGCCATCTCTCTTGATTTCAGTGGTAGCCTTAGGACAGCCAATCGCATCTCCACCACAGCCAGCAAGATGCTCCTTGTGCCTCTTGATTCCTCCACAGATTCACGACTGGGAGGATTGTGCCAATACCCATACTTCCATCCCGGGTCATTTGACCGGCATGGCTTCCTTGCTGGATCTTTCATTGGATCGTAGGCATCCTCATCCCCATTAGCCCCTTCATTTGCAGCCATGGTGCTACACTTACACTGCCTGCAGCAAACCAAGTACTCTTAAGCAACCATTACTAACAGTACTAAGTACTAACTAGAAAGATGAACCTATGCAACCATTAAACAATCAAGTAGTAGTACTCATGCATTATTATTATAAACAACTAGTGAGGCAGTGAGCACTGGGCACATGATTAGCCATTAAACTAATCAGCATGCATGGCAGATCAGTAGCCATTAGGCCATTAGTCCGTTACTCTAATCAACATGACACATCATCATCTTGCTTTATTCTAATCCATCAGTGAGCACATCATGCATCAGGAGCTATTATTCTAATCCATCCACTAAGTAGGAAGCAACTAGCCAAGCACTATAAGAGATGCAGCAGCAGCACCTAACAGCAAGCAAAGGAGTTGTGCATAGCATAACACATAACAGAGCAAGAAAAGCATATCTGAGCATGGAACAAAGAGCATACAACATAGGGAGGGGAAGGGGGATAAGAGAGGGTAGGAGCCATACCTTGTGGTGTGCCAGAGGAGGAGCAGAGGAGTTACAGCCGGAGAGGAGGAGGGGGAGGAGCTGTGGCCGGAGAGGAGGAAGCTGGTCCAGATCTGGAGAGGGAGCTGTTGCTAGAGGAGAGAGGAGAGAGCCAGAGGAGTGGTGGGGGAGAAGCAGGAGCTGCACGTCTGGTCCCTCTTTTCCCTCCTGTTACTATTCACATGTGAGCCCAGTTTCCCGCCCTTTTGTTCCTGCCCAGCCCAGTTTTCCCGCCTAAAAACTGTGTTCCCCTGCCTGGCATGTGTAAAGCGTCCTGTATGTGCTAAAGCGCCCTCCAGGACGCCTAAGCGGACGTTTCTGACGCTCTAAACTCTAAGGCGGACGCCTTAGACATATAGCTAAAGTGAGTTGGGCGCCTTGAGCCTCGAGGGCGCTCTGACGCTAAAGCGTCTCTTAAGAGATGCTTTAGGGACACTTTACAAACAGAGGTGAAGATGATCCGCTAGCCAGCGTCGTCAGCACTGCAACCGTGCACCGCCGCCGCCATGCCGCAATGTAGCGATGGTCACCGCTACCCACCAGCACGCAAGCTTCTCCAGATTCAAAGTTCAAGTGGGAACTTCGACATTTCTGGGGCGAAACGAATTACATGTGCATGCTTCTCATCCAAGAGAGCGGCGGAGCCCGCCGCCGAAAATCTTTGAAATTAGGCCGGCTTCTACTTTTGGCCCATTAAGCGTAACCTCCATAGGCTGGTAATGGAGAGTGGAAAACAGGGAGCGCCCTTTGCACAGGTCCAATAGCCCAAGTTACTGACATATCTTCTATATCTAAATAACTAGTCCCCACTAACCAATTTTTCTCAACATACAAGTATGCCATCTCATCATTCAACATGCATGGAGAAATGTCCCAAACAACATGCAACCATGCATAATGAAAAGCCACCTCAACATGCAAACATGGATGAGAATTTACATACTATTATGATATTTTATATTATACAATAACCAAAAACTACAAACCATTTTTTTAGTTTTAGTTCTCATATTATTAATCTACATATTCATATATGTTTCATACAACCAATTTCCACCGAATATATTGCAAAACATTCCCGCAACAACGTGTGGGTATCATCTAGTTTATAAAAAACCTGGAAAATATTGTGTTTTTTCTTATGAAAAAAACATAGCACCATATACAATCCTAGACAAACGCGTTTCCTTCTTTCTTCATCTAACAAAATGAACACTCACGGGGAAGCATTGATGAAAAAAGAAAATCATCACGTCAAGAGAAGCAGCATAGATTTCCCTCCTGAGACCTACACCAGCTGACCTGAGCAGTCAAGGGCCCCAGAACATACGCTGGCCTAAACACCTTCAAAATATCCACAACATAGAGCCAGTTGAAACTTTTTAGCGCCTCATGGGCAGATTGCAAGATGAAAAGGCATCCGGGGCTTAACCAAAACGGCAATCAAATCGCGAACCAAACAGTGTTCCTCACGGATCAAGGACAATCTGCCTTGTGTTTTCAATGGGGACCTATCACCAATGTCCAGATTCTTGGAGACCCACAATGGGATGACACACCTAAAACTAGAACGCACCGGGTCCATGAGACTAGGATTACATCATGTATGGGCATATGTCCTCTGTCATCGAGATCAGTGTGTTCAAATGATTATTGGGGACTATGCCCACTATTGTGTGAAATTCTTAGGATTCTTATGAAGCTAAATCACATAATCGAGACATGCAACCGAAAGGAGCCTTATGGGCAAGCCGCTCCATGAGCACATCAGGTTCTTCGACGTGGAAAAGTTGTGGCTACAACCTGGCACACTCCACCAGTAATGCTACATGGAAACGGTTTCCACCTCTATACAAAGCGAGAGTAAAACATACACAATAGATGCGCACAAAAGAGTCAGCCCTGACTTCAACCTTGTCAGACCCTTGGTAGGAGAAAATTTTAGGTTGTCTGGCGCGCTCCACACATCAACTTGACAGAACTGCCAAGTTAGGAAAAACTACGACAAACGGGAAATGCTCCCAAAACCTTAGATATGAGTACAACTGATGTGCCAGATCATCACAAGTCTGATGGACGAGGGAGGCATGCTTACCAACAGGAGCCTTCGCGTCATCATACGCAACGAATATCAACACACAATCTCGCTAGCTTCTTAGCCTTGTGTATGTAGAACACGTAGAACGAGTACGTGCGGGCTCTCAAAGACCGTCCATGTCTACAGAGATCCCTCCTATGAATTCGCCTACCAGAGTCAAGATAATGGTACAGTATTACTAGACATCGCTAAAAATTCCTAGCATGGAAGTCATCTCCACAGTGATGTACACAACGTGTCACAATACAGACTTCACGGCAGCAAGTTCACATAAAATTGCGTACATCCATAAGAGTTTCTCGACTCGGGTGTCAAGTGCCTAAAATAGCACGGGACTTTCATAATTTACACGGATCTATACAGCTTAGCATTCTCCATAAACATTTGTTGACCTTCTCTCGGAAACGAGCATTAGCATTCCCACAAAACATGTATCATGGGTCTGACAGTCAGGAAGCTAACGAAGCCCGAGGCTTTACATCAACATGGGCAATCCATACTTTGATGGCGAGTCTCGTCCATCCATGCATGACAACGGGGCTGAATACAGTGGAGGATGGGCGTCAGCGGCATCACCGAATTATCACGACCAAGGTTCATTGCACAATGAGTGACCAGCATCAATATCATCACAATCACAGCTAAAGAGTTTTTTACATACAAGCCCACATGGGGAGTTCTTTAGTGTGTTTACAGAAGCTTGGGAATGACTACTTCCTGATAGGAGGCGTCAGAAAGGCGGTATAAAGATCATCAACGTCCATCCATCACGACTACAGGGATGAATACGGCGGAGGATGGGCGTCAGCAGCATCTACCGAATTATCACCGGATTAAGGTTCACTGCACAATGAGTGATTAGTATCAATATCAACACAATCACTGATGAAGAGTTTTACATACATGCCCACGAGGCAGAGTTCTTTAGTTCGTCTATAGAAGCTTGGGAATGACGACTTCCAGATAGCAGGCGTTGGAAAGGCGGCACAAGGAATTTATATAGCTGTATGTAATTCATGCTGATGCGATCTCGCGGTGTGACTACAAAATGAAGCTGACCTTCCGGTGAAGAGAATTATTGCATAAAATAAGTACAAGAATGGAGCATCAAGACTAGTGGATTCTACGTAGAGGGTGCAAGTCTCCCATACATGGGATCTCAAACAAGGACCAAGGCATTATACAGAGGAACTCTAGCGGCATGTAGAAAACTAAAACTAACTATGCAGAGGAAATCTAGCTGCATAAATGCTGGGATCACACTCAACAAGTTCGCTCCATTGAGATGGAGATGCAGAGGCGGCAAAGAGCTTTGCTCACGATGTGCCATTGTGGATGCAGGAGGAAGAAGTGTTGAATATATGGTTTGTGCATGTATATTGTATAGCCTGGCCCACCTCCTAGTCTTTGTATAGTTGAGGTTGTGGCCCACTTTGTACTTCAAATATGCGTGCGCTTTGCACCGATCAATATATCGTGAAGCATTGCCAAAACAATCGTTTCCAACATGGTATCATACCTACGATCCTAACCCTAACCCGTGCCGCCGTCGCCGCCGCCGCGATCCCATCGCCGCCGCC